>NC_057813.1:720047040-720047726 GCF_018294505.1 Triticum aestivum
GGCGGTGGCAGCGGGGGTGGAGTTCCGCGGGGTTCGGGGCGGCGGCGTCGGGGCAGCGTAAGACCACAGCGGCGGCGGCGTCACCGACGGCGTGCAGGCGCGGCGAACGGAGGGGGCGGAGCAAGGGGGCGGCGGCGTACAGTTGTCCAGTGTGGGATCTGGCGAGGGAGGGAGGGAGGCCACAGTGCGAGGGGAATAGGTGGAGTGGGGGGAGGATTCTAATGGCGCACCTCCCCCTAGTGCGCCATAAGTACGATGATTCTAATGGCGCACCTCCCCCTGGTGCGCCATTCGAATTTTGTTTTAATTAGCCCGACTGGTGAGGTTATATTCCACCTAACACTATCTCCATTAGACCACGCCCACTAGCTTGACTGGTCAGCACGCAGCACACACACTAGGAGGTCCTGGGTTCAATTCCCAGGCTCCCCAATTTTTGTTTTTATGCATTTAAAATGACGTTTGATATTTATTTGTGTTTAAATATGTTCAAACTTGTTTAAATCATAACAGTAATAATTTTTAATAAAAATAGTAATAATTTTTTAAAAAATATCATCAAATTTGTTATTTGAAAATATTTATGAATATGAAAAAATATCATCAAATTTATTATTTGAAAATATCATCAAATTTGTTATTTGAAAATATAATCAAATTTGTTTTTTTTTGCAATTTTAGTTGCA
>NC_057813.1:720048073-720065229 GCF_018294505.1 Triticum aestivum
CTCGACGACCGGTGGAGCGGGGGAGGGTGCGGTGGGTCGTCGGCGACGGTGGAGTGGGGGAGGGTGCACCCGGTGGAGGGGGTGCGGTGGGTCGTCGGCGGCGGTGGAGTGGGGGAGTGTCGGTGTCAAAACCGGCGGATCTCGGGTAGGGGGTCCCGAACTGTGCGTCTAGGCAGATGGTAACAGGAGACAAGGGACACGATGTTTTACCCAGGTTCGGGCCCTCTTGATGGAGGTAAAACCCTACGTCCTGCTTGATTAATATTGATGATGTGTGTTACAAGAGTGGATCTACCACGAGATCAAGAAGGCTAAACCCTAGAAGCTATCTTATGGTATGATTGTTGTTCGTCCTACGGACTAAAGCCATCCGGTTTATATAGACACCGGAGAGGGCTAGGGTTACACAGAGTCGGTTACAATGGTAGGAGATCTACATATCCGTATCGCCAAGCTTGCCTTCCACGCCAAGGAAAGTCCCATCCGGACACGGGACGAAGTCTTCAATCTTGTATCTTCATAGTCTTGGAGTCCGGCCAATGATGATAGTTCGGCTATCCGAACGCCCCTAGTCCAGGACTCCCTCAGTAGCCCCTGAACCAGGCTTCAATGACGACGAGTCCGGCGCGCATATTGTCTTCGGCATTGCAAGGCGGGTTCCTCCTCCGAATAATTTATGGAAGATTGTGAACACCAGGATAGTGCCCGGCTCTGCAAAATAAATTCCACGTGCCACTGTAGAGAGAATAATATTTACACAAGTTCAATCTGCTGACGTATTTGGTGGCGTGACATCACACCACTACCAAGCCTTTACTAGAATTGTTTTTATTGTACCACCTCAGCGCGTTTAGCGAAGCGGTTTCCTTGGGACGTCTTGTCGAAGCAGAGATTGTGTTCCCCTTATTTCGGGATTCCCATAAATACGGACGTGGGTAACCCAACCGCGCCCGTTGCCACGCCCCCTCCATCGAAGGCGGGTTCCAAACGGTCACGGGGACGGCTCTTGGTATTCTTCCTCTTTATAATGAGACCAAGGCCCGTTCTTTTTCTTCAATCCTCAATCGAATCCGCCTCTTGCCCCAAGTTCCAACACCCAGGGCTCCAGATTCAGGTACTTTCGACCTTCGACAATGTCCGGCTCCGACCTACGAGGCCGGTGGATGCCCTCTTCCGTCACGGAAGAAGACGTGCTAAAGCTGAGAGAAGCCCGGTACTTGACCTACGAGATTTCGCATAGGTTGCCTGCCCGAGGGCAAGTTATTCCTACTCCCGATCCCGGCGAGAGCGTCGTGTTCGTGTCTCACCTCCGTCGGGGTTTAGGCTTCCCGATGGATCCCTTCATGAGGGGGCTCATGTTTTACTACGAGCTGGAATTCCATGACTTGGCTCCGGAGTCCATCCTCCACATCTCATCATTTATTGTCATCTGCGAAGCCTTCCTCCGCACTACCCCTCACTTCGGCTTGTGGCTCAAAACCTTCAACGTGGAGCCGAAGATGATAGAAGGGCGTCAGGCAGAGTGCGGCGGGGCGGTTATAAGCAAGAGGGCCGATGCTCCATGGACCGAGGGCTCTTTTCAGGAGGAGCTCGGCTTGTGGCAACAGGAGTGGTTCTATATCACCGCTCCCAGGGGCAGCAGGCAGAGGTTGTCGCCCGTCTTCCGCTCGGGCCCTCCACAACGGCTGACGTCATGGGTCAACAAGGGGCTTAACTGGGGGCCGTCCAAAGACGTACCCCTGTTGCAGGACCGGATTCAAGGCCTCCAAGAAAGGGAGATTAATCTGGTCATAGTGGCACAGGTTATGCTGATTCGGCGCCTTCTGCCCTGCAAACGTCGCCCCCTCCGTCTGTGGGAATTTAATCCGGAGGGGCCACGAGCTCTCCAACACTTCATGGGTTTGACACCCATGGAGATGTACAAACTCTTCTTCGGATCGCAAGAGATGCGTCTGGACTTGACCGAGGACGCTGGCCTAAGCTGCAATCGCCCGGATACTCAAGTAAGTAGCCCTGTGTTCGGACATATTGTCTATTTACTTATCATGGGTTTGCCTTTTAACCAGCTATCCCTTGGAGAGGAGTGGATAGCGCAAGCAAAACTGATACGGTGTCTGCCCCCCCTCCCTGAGACCACGCCGGATCCCATGTTAGTCAAAATGTTGGAGGTTGCGCCTTCGGAGGAGAGCGAAGGGGGGCATAGGAAAACTACCACCTCCGCCAAGGAGGCTTTCAATGAGGGGGGGATCGAGAATCCCTCCTTCCAAGGGGAGAAGAGGACCGCTTCCGAAGACCCGGAGGCCAAGGCCTCAAAGCGGGGAAGGAAATCTGCGCCGGAAGGTCCTGCGCCGGGAAGAGCCCCGACCGCACAGTCTCCCCATAGGAATCAGCCCTCCAGCAAGCCGTAAGTAAAAAGGGGGAATTTTGTAATAGGGAACACCCCTATATTATTTCCAAAGGTAACCGAAGTTTTCACCTTGTAGTTCGGATCTCAGCCCATCTCA
This sequence comes from Triticum aestivum, assembly GCF_018294505.1. Taxonomy (NCBI): domain Eukaryota; kingdom Viridiplantae; phylum Streptophyta; class Magnoliopsida; order Poales; family Poaceae; genus Triticum; species Triticum aestivum. Next base: position 720,050,578 of record NC_057813.1, read on the forward strand.
GCAGAGCTCATCTTCGGGAGACCTTCGTCCGGAGATGATGGAGAGAGAGACGCCTCCATCTGCCGCCCCGTCGGGCACGGCGGACGACCCTGAGGTGTCGTCACGGAGGGTCTCTCCGAGTCCGGCACCCATTGGAGTACGGCCGGTGGAGCTGCAAGATTTGCTCGAGAGGGCGTCTATCTCGGAAGATCACCGCACATTAATGAGTACGGTGATTGAAAGGATCTCATCCGTCGAGAGCGGGTTGTATGTGTTGGGGAACGTAGCAGAAATTCAAAATTTTCCTACGTGTCACCAAGATCTATCTATGGAGAAACCAACAACGAGGGGAAGGAGAGTGCATCTACATACCCTTGTAGATCGCTAAGCGGAAGCGTTCAAGAGAACGGGGTTGAAGGAGTCGTACTCGTCGTGATCCAAATCACCGGAGATCCTAGTGCCGAACGGACGGCACCTCCGTGTTCAACACACGTACAGCCCGGTGACGTCTCCCATGCCTTGATCCAGCAAGGTGAGAGGGAGAGGTTGAGGAAGACTCCATCCAGCAGCAGCACAACGGCGTGGTGGTGATGGAGGAGCGTGGTAGTCCAGCAGGGCTTCACCAAGCACCGCGAGATATGAGGAGAAAGAGAGGTAGGGCTACGCCAACAGGAGAAGAAACTCATGTGTTGGGCTGCTCCTATGCCTCCACTATATATAGGGGGAGAGGGGGCTGCTCCCCCACCTAGGTTTCCACCCCTAGGGGGCGGCGGCCAGCCCTAGATCCCATCTAGGGGGGCGGCCAAGGGGTGGAGAGGGGGAAACTTGCCCCCCAAGCAAGGTGGGGCGCCCCCTCCCCAAACCCTAGGCTCATTGGGCCCTTGTGGGGGGGCGCACCAGCCCACCTGGGGCTGGTCCCCTCCCACACTTGGCCCATGCAGCTCTCCGGGGCCGGTGGCCCCACTTGGTGGACCCCCGGGACCCTCCCGGTGGTCCCGGTACATTACCAATAAAACCCAAAACTTTTCTGGTGACCAAAACAAGACTTCCCATATATAAATCTTTACCTCCGGACCATTCCGGAACTCCTCATGACGTCCGGGATCTCATCCGGGACTCCGAACAACATTCAGTAACCACATACAAACTTCCTTTATAACCCTAGCATCATCGAACCTTAAGTGTGTAGACCCTACGGGTTCGGGAGACATGTAGACATGACCGAGACGTTCTCCGGTCAATAACCAACAGTGGGATCTGGATACCCATGTTGGCTCCCACATGTTCCACGATGATCTCATCGCATGAACCACGATGTCAAGGACTCGATCGATCCCGTATACAATTCCCTTTGTCTAGCGGTATTGTACTTGCCCGAGATTCGATCGTCGGTATACCGATACCTTGTTCAATCTCGTTACCGGCAAGTCTCTTTACTCGTTCCGTAACACATCATCCCGTGATCAACCCCTTGGTCACATTGTGCACATTATGATGATGTCCTACCGAGTGGGCCCAGAGATACCTCTCCGTTTACACGGAGTGACAAATCCCAGTCTCGATTCGTGCCAACCCAACATACACTTTCGGAGATACCTGTAGTGCACCTTTATAGCCACCCAGTTACGTTGTGACGTTTGGTACACCCAAAGCATTCCTACGGTATCCGGGATTTGCACAAGCTCATGGTCTAAGGAAATAATACTTGACATTAGAAAAGCTTTAGCATACGAACTACGATCTTTGTGCTAGGCTTAGGATTGGGTCCTGTCCATCACATCATTCTCCTAATGATGTGATCCCGTTATCAACGACATCCAATGTCCATGGTCAGGAAACTGTAACCATCAATTGATCAACGAGCTAGTCAACTAGAGGCTTACTAGGGACATGGTGTTGTCTATGTACCCACACATGTATCTGAGTTTCCTGTCAATACAATTATAGCATGGATAATAAACGATTATCATGAACAAGGAAATATAATAATAACTAATTTATTATTGCCTCTAGGGCATATTTCCAACAGACTCCCACTTGCACTAGAGTCAATAATCTAGTTCACATCGCCATGTGATTAACACTCACAGGTCACATCGCCATGTGACCAACATCCAAAGAGTTTACTAGTGTCACTAAACTAGTTCACATCACCATGTGATTAAGACTCAATGAGTTCTAGGGTTTGATCATGTTTTGCTTGTGAGAGAGGTTTTAGTCAACGGGTCTGCAACATTCAGATTCGTATGTACTTCGCAAATCTCTAGGTCATATTGTAAATGCTGCTTCCACGCTCCACTTGGAGCTATTCCAAATGGTTGCTCCACTATACGTATCCGGTTTGCTACTCAAAGTCATTCGAATATGTGTTAAAGCTTGCATTAACGTAACCCTTTACGTCGAACTCTTTATCACCTCCATAATCGAGAAACATATCCTTATTCCTCTAAGGATAATTTTGACCGCTATCTGGTGATCCACTCCTTGATCACCTTTGAACCCTCTTGCCAGATATGTAGCAAGGCACACATCAGGTGTGGTACACAACATAGCATACTGTAGAGCCTACGTCTAAAGCATAGGGGACGACCTTCGTCCTTTCTCTCTATTCTGCCGTGGTCGAGCTTTAAGTCTTAACTTCGTACCTCACATCTCAGGCAAGAACTCCTTCTTTGACTGATCCATCTTGAACACCTTCAAGATCATGTCAAGGTATGTTCTCATTTGAAAGTACCATTTAGCATTTTTGATCTATCCTCATAGATCTTGATGCTCAATGTTCAAGTAGCTTAATCCAGGTTTTCTATTGAAAAACACCTTTCAAATAACCCTATATGCTTTCCAGAAATTCTACATCATTTCTGATCAACAATACGTCAACAACATATACTCATCAGAAATTCTATAGTGCTCCCACTCACTTCTTTGGAAATACAAGTTTCTCATGAACTTTGTATAAACCCAAAATCTTTGATCATCTCATCAAAGTGTACATTCCAACTCCGAGATGCTTACTCCAGTCCTTAGAAGGATTGCTGGAGCTTTGCATACCTTTTAGCATCCTTAGGATCGACAAAACCTTTCTGATTGTATCGCATACAACCTTTCCTTACGAAAACTGGTAAGGAAACTCGTTTTGACATCCATTTGCCAGATTTCATAAATGCAACTAATGCTAACATGATTCTGACAGACTTAAGCATCGCTACGGATGAGATAAATCTCATCGTAGTCAACTCCTTGAACTTGTGAAAAAACTCTTTGCCACAAGTCGAGCTTCATAGACGGTGACATTACCGTCCACGTCCGTCTTCTTCTTAAAGATCCATTTATCTCAATGGCTTGCCGATCATCGGGCAAGTCCACCAAAGTCCATGCTTTGTTCTGATACATGGATCCTATCATGGCTTCTAACCATTTGTCGGAATTTGGGCCCACCATCGCTTCTCCATAGCTCGTAGGTTCATTGTTGTCTAGCAACATGACCTTCAAGACAGGATTACTGTACCACTCTGAAGTAGTACGCATCCTTGTCACCCTACGAGGTACGGTAGTGACTTGATCCAAAACTTCATGATCACTATCATAAGCTTCTACTTCAATTGGTGTAGGCGTCACAGGAACAACTTCATGTGCCCTGCTACACACTTGTTGAAGTGACGGTTCAATAACCTTATCAAGTCTCCACCATCCTCCCACTCAATTCTCGAGACAAACCTTTCCTCGAGAACGGACCTGATTCCGGAAACAATCCCTATTGCTTTCGGATCTGAATAAGGAGGTATACCCAACTGTTTTCGGTGTCCTATGAAGATGCATTTTATCCGCTTTGGGTTCGAGCTTATCAACCTGAAACTTTTTCACATAAGCGTCGCAGCCCCAAACTTTTAAGAAACGACAACTTAGGTTTCTCCAAACCATAGTTCAAACGGTGTCGTCTCAACGGAATTACGTGGTGCCCTATTAAAGTGAGTGCAATTGTCTCTAATGCCTAACCCATGAACGATAGTGGTAATTTGGTAAGAGAAATCATGGTACGCATCATATCCAATAGGGTGCAACTATGATGTTCGGACACACCGTCACACTATGGTGTTCCAGGCGGTATTAATTGTGAAACAATTTCCACAATGTCTTAATTGTGTGCCAAAACTTGTAACTCAGATATTCATCTCTATGATCATATCGTAGACATTTTATCCTCTTGTCACGAAGATCTTAGACTTCACTCTGAAATTACTTGAACCATTCAATAATTCAGACTTGTGTTTCATCAAGTAAATATACAACATCTACTCGAATCATCTGTGATGTAAGAACATAAGGATATTCACTGCATGCCTCAACACTCATTGGACTGCACACATCAAAATGTGTTACTTCCAACAAGTTGCTATCTTGTTCCATCTTACTGAAAACGAGGCTTTTCAGTCATCTTGCCCATGTGGTATGATTTGCATATCTCAAGTGATTCAAAATCAAGTGAGTCCAAACGATCCATCTGCATGGGGTTTCTTCATGCGTATACACCAATAGACATGGTTCGCATGTCTCAAACTTTTCGAAAACGAGTGAGTCCAAAGATCCATCAACATGGAGCTTCTTCATATGTTTTATACCAATATGACTTACATGGCAGTGCCACAAGTAAGTGGTACCATCATTACTATCTTATATCTTTTGGCATGAAAATGTGTATCACTACCATCGAGATTCAATAAACCATTCCTTTAGGTGCAAGACCATTAAAGGTATTATTCAAATAAATAGAGTAACCATTATTCTCCTTAAATGAATAACCGTATTGCAATAGACATAATCCAATCATGTCTATGCTCAACGCAAACACCAAATGACAATTATTCAGGTTTAATACTAATCTTGATGGTAGAGGGAGTGTGCGATGTTTGATCACATCAAACTTGGAAACACTTCCAACACATATCGTCAGCTCACCTTTAGCTAGTCTCCGTTTATTCCGTAGCTTTTATTTTGAGTTACTAACACTTAGCAACCGAACCAGTATCTAATACCCTTGTGCTACTAGGAGTACTAGTAAAGTACACATTAACATAATGTATATCCAGTATACTTCTATCGACCTTGCCAGCCTTCTCATCTACCAAGTATCTAGGGTAATTATGCTCCAGTGGTTGTTCCCCTTATTACAGAAGCACTTAGTCTCGGGTTTGGGTTCAACCTTAGGTTTCTTCACTAGAGCAGCAGCTGATTTGCCATTTCATGAAGTATCCCTTCTTGCCCTTGCCCTTCTTGAAACTAGTGGTTTCACCAACCATCAACAATTGATGCTCCTTCTTGAATTCTACTTTCGCGGTGTCAAACATCGCGAATACCTCAAGGATCATCTTATCTATCCCTGATATGTTATAGTTCATCACGAAGCTCTAGCAGCTCGGTGGCAATGACTTTGCAGAAACATCACTATCTCATTTGGAAGATCAACTCCCACTCGATTCAAGTGATTGTTGCACTCAGACAATCTGAGCACAAGCTCAACAATTGAGCTTTTCTCCCTTAGTTTGCAGGCTAAGAGAATCGTCGGAGGTCTTATACCTCTTGACGTGAGCACGAGCCTGAAATCCCAATTTCATCCCTCGAAACATCTCATATGTTCCGCGGTGTTTCGAAAACGTCTTTGGTGCCTCAACTCTAAACCGTTTAACTGAACTATCACGTAGTTATCAAAACGTGTATGTCCGATGTTCGCAACGACGTTTGAGGTTCTGCACACTGAGCGGTGCATTAAGGACATAAGCTTTCTACTGTCCGCATGATTGCTACTGTCAAGTTTCAACTATATTTTCTCTAGGAACATATCTAAATAGTGGAACTAAAGCGCGAGCTTACGACATAATTTGCAAAGATCTTTTGACTATGTTCAGGATAATTAAGTTCATCTCATGAACTCCCACTCAGATAGACATCCCTCTAGTCATCTAAGTGATTACATGCTCCGAGTCAACTAGGCCATGTCCGGTCATCACGTGAGACGGACTAGTCATCATTGGTGAACATCTTCATGTTGATCGTATTTACTATACGACTCATGCTCGACCTTTCGGTCTCTTGTGTTCCGAGGCCATGTCTGTACATGCTAGGCTCGTCAAGTTAACCTAAGTGTTTCGCGTGTGTAAATCTGGCTTACACCCGTTGTATGTGAACGTAAGAATCTATCACACCCGATCATCACGTGGTGCTTCGAAACGACAAACTTCCGCAACAGTGCACAGTTAGGGGGAACACTTTGAAATTTTAATGAGGGATCATCTTATTTACTACCGTCGTTCTAAGCAAATAAGATGCATAAACATGATAAACATCACATGCAATCAAATAGTGACATGATATGGCCAATATCATTTTGCTCCTTTTGATCTCCATCTTCGGGGCTCCATGATCATCATCGTCACCGGCATGACACCATGATCTCCATCATCATGATCTCCATCATCGTGTCTTCATGAAGTTGTCTCGCCAACTATTACTTCTACTACTATGGCTACCGGTTAGCAATAAAGTAAAGTAATTACATGGCGTTGTTTAATGACACGCAGGTCATACAATAAATTAAGACAACTCCTATGGCTCCTGCCGGTTGTCATACTCATCGACATGCAAGTCGTGATTCCTATCTCAAGAACATGATCAATCTCATACATCACATATCATTCATCACATTCTTCTTGGCCATATCACATCACATAGCATACCCTGCAAAAACAAGTTAGACGTCCTCTAATTGTTGTTTGCATGTTTTACGTGGCTGCTATGGGTTTCTAGCAAGAACATTTCTTACCTACGCAAAAACCACAATGTGATATGCCAATTGCTATTTACCCTTCATAAGGACCCTTTTCATCGAATCCGTTCCGACTAAAGTGGGAGAGACTGGCACCCGCTAGCCACCTTATGCACCAAGTGCATGTCAGTCGGTGGAACCTGTCTCACGTAAGAGTACGTGTAAGGTCGGTCCGGGCCGCTTCATCCCACAATACCGTCGAAACAAGATTGGACTAGTAACGGTAAGCATATTGAACAAAATCAACACCCACAACTACTTTGTGTTCTACTCGTGCAAAGAATCTACGCAATAGACCTAGCTCATGATGCCACTGTTGGGGAACGTAGCAGAAATTCAAAATTTTCCTACGTGTCACCAAGATCTATCTATGGAGAAACCAGCAACGAGGGGAAGGAGAGTGCATCTACATACCCTTGTAGATCGCTAAGCGGAAGCGTTCAAGAGAACGGGGTTGAAGGAGTCGTACTCGTCGTGATCCAAATCACCGGAGATCCTAGTGCCGAACGGACGGCACCTCCGCGTTCAACACACGTACAACCCGGTGACGTCTCACATGCCTTGATCCAGCAAGGTGAGAGGGAGACGTTGAGGAAGACTCCATCCAGCAGCAGCACAATGGCGTGGTGGTGATGGAGGAGCGTGGTAGTCCAGCAGGGCTTCGCCAAGCACCGCGAGATATGAGGAGAAAGAGAGGTAGGGCTGCGCCAACGGGAGAAGAAACTCACGTGTTGGGCTGCTCCTATGCCTCCACTATATATAGGGGGAGAGGGGGCTGCGCCCCCACCTAGGTTTCCACCCCTAGGGGGCGGCGGCCAGCCCTAGATCCCATCTAGGGGGGCGGCCAAGGGATGGAGAGGGGGAAACTTGCCCCCCAAGCAAGGTGGGACGCCCCCTCCCCAAACCCTAGGCGCATTGGGCCCTTGTGGGGGGCACACCAGCCCACCTGGGGCTGGTCCCCTCCCACACTTGGCCCATGCAGCTCTCCGGGGCCGGTGGCCCCACTTGGTGGACCCCCGGGACCCTCTCGGTGGTCCCGATACGTTACCGATAAAACCCAAAACTTTTTCGGTGACCAAAACAGGACTTCCCATATATAAATCTTTACCTCCGGACCATTCCGGAACTCCTCGTGACGTCCGGGATCTCATCCGGGACTCCGAACAACATTCGGTAACCACATACAAACTTCCTTTATAACCCTAGCGTCATCGAACCTTAAGTGTGTAGACCCTACGGGTTCGGGAGACATGTAGACATGACCGAGACGTTCTCCGATCAATAACCAACAGCGGGATCTGGATACCCATGTTGGCTCCCACATGTTCCACGATGATCTCATCGGATGAACCATGATGTCAAGGACTCAATCGATCCCGTATACAATTCCCTTTGTCTAGCGGTATTGTACTTGCCCGAGATTCGATCATCGGTATACCGATACCTTGTTCAATCTCGTTACCGGCAAGTCTCTTTACTCGTTCCGTAACACATCATCCCGTGATCAACCCCTTGGTCACATTGTGCACATTATGATGATGTCCTACCGAGTGGGCCCAGAGATACCTCTCCGTTTACACGGAGTGACAAATCCCAGTCTCGATTCGTGCCAACCCAACAGACACTTTCAGAGATACCTGTAGTGCACCTTTATAGCCACCCAGTTACGTTGTGACGTTTGGTACACCCAAAGCATTCCTACGGTATCCGGGATTTGCACAAGCTCATGTTCTAAGGAAATGATACTTGACATTAGAAAAGCTTTAGCATACGAACTACAATCTTTGTGCTAGGCTTAGGATTGGGTCTTGTCCATCACATCATTCTCCTAATGATGTGATCCCGTTATCAACAACATCCAATGTCCATGGTCAGGAAACCGTAACCATCAATTGATCAACGAGCTAGTCAACTAGAGGCTTACTAGGGACATGGTGTTGTCTATGTACCCACACATGTATCTGAGTTTCCTGTCAATACAATTATAGCATGGATAATAAACGATTATCATGAACAAGGAAATATAATAATAACTAATTTATTATTTCCTCTAGGGCATATATCCAACAGTATGAGGCCGTCGGAAGCTTGCTGACGGGATTTGAGGTACGCAAAAAATGATATACCTTTTGACAGTTTTGCACATGAAGTGCGCCCTGTATAGATAGTAGCCCCTGAGACTTGGTATGCTGTCGAAAGCGACAGCGTGCCAAGGATCATAATCTCAGTTATAGAATGTCGCCTTTCCTATGCAGGTGGCGAAACATGCGGTGGCCAGCCGGACTGATGGAGTTGCCGAGCTGAAGAGGCAACTCGATGTTGCGGATGCGGACATCGCGCTGGTCAATAAACGACTTGATGAGTCACTAGGTAGGTGGTTGCTCCGCGGTCGCCTAGTAAGGGAGCTGATGCCCGTTCCTTACAATTTGTATGCTTGATGCAGATGGCGCCGCTGCTGTGGAAGACCTTCGAGCAGAGCTTGCTCGAGCCAAGGAGGAAGCCAGGATAAGTGATGCGGCTGCCTCGAAGGCAGCAGAAGAGCTAAAAGCCGAAAAGGCTGCTCACTGCCGAAGCAAGGAAGAGTTGGCCGGAATGGCCTTGAAATTAAAAGATGCTACCGACCGCTGTGAAGTTCTTGAAGGAGAACGCCGAGTGGAGCAAGAGGACCTGAAGAAGGCCGCCGCCAAGGCCAAGGATGCCCGCGGTGCGATGCGGGCTATGAAGGAGGAAATGCGTCAGGCCGGAGACATTGCGGCTGGAAAGCCCTTCATACTGCGTAGGAAGTTTACGGATCCAAAGTATGCTCAGTTGGGCCAATTGTGTGGTGCGGAGGATCCTTATCTGGATTTAGCGGCGAGTGCGGCGGACACAGTCATGCACTTCCGGAGCCAGAAGGATCACGAAATGGAAGAGCTTTACTGGTCTCAATTCCATAGTCCGGAGCGTCCACTCCCGTTGGCTGATCGGCTGGCAGAGTGGGCTGAGCTGAATAGATTTTCCGGACTTGCCATGACGGATGTGGTCGCTCATCTGTGGCCGGAAAGGCCCAAGCCGAAGAGTTATTTTGGCTTGTTGCAGCAATTCCTTGGGGCGGTGCCGCATATCAAGGCGATGAAGCGGTCGGTATGCATAGAAGGTGCACGGATGGCTCTCGCCCGTGTGAAGACATACTGGGCGGACATGGATGCCACCACTGTTGCATCCGGGGTTCGGACAAGAGCCGATTACCCGCTGAGCACTATTTTGAGGAAGTCCTGCAGGGCCCTCGTCTAATAGAGTCGCAGTGCTCGAAAGATGTCATGTTCAAATGACGTGTATGATTTGTGAGGTCATGTTTATAATGCAATAGCTTTTTATACGTGTGCATTCAAGTATTGAACTATCTCCTGTGCGGTCGTATATGTATGAATAACCTGAAAGTTGCAGTCTTTGGCTTCAGCCCCCACGCACATGGTGCGGGGGTGTTTGCAAAAAGGAAAAGCGCTTTTTCACACTTAATCCAAAGTCTTGGTCCTTTGAAGGAGGTGATAGCATAGCAAACTAGGCAACCGGACTATAATGCTTTATCACTTTCACTTAGCCATAGGAGCTCGATGGTGGGGCTACTATATAGCCCCTAGAGGCACCGCGCTCTCCGAACTCGGGGCGCGTATGTGCCTGACCGGGAAGCGGTCCTTCGTCAAAGCGGAGGAATTCTAAACATTCCAATAGTCGATCGAGTGGTTGACCAGTCTCTCGCTATATCATGACAGTCGGTTTTCGGCTTTCTCTACTGAGGTGCTCGCCCGGCCGAACCGGGGCACAATCGCAGTAGTTATCCTGGTGCCGCGTTAGCCGATGGAGCGGAACGTAAGGCAGCAAAACACAGGAGCCAGGCAAACCCAACATTTGACCAAAGACATGATTCGGAGCTGATGCATATAAGGCCTAACTCGAGACGCCGAACACTCCCTGAGGTGTTCGGTCTTTATGATACCGGGCAAAAAAATGCCCTAAGCCCCTAGTGTCCAGGTACAGGCGGGAACTTCTGACGAGGCCGATGCCAAAACGCTAGCTTCCTCCTCGGTTATGGTAAAAAACCAGGGGATGTGTATCAACAAGAGACAGTAAGAAAGGTTTACGCAGGGTCTTAATCTGAAAAGAATCCTTGCAACGGGTCCTTGTTGCACGTCTGCGCATGTGTCTCCGTTGTGCTGTATCCTGGACGGGTGTAGCACGTGCTTCATCTGTAAAAGAGAAGGACTTAGTTTGGAAGAAATATCGTGCAAAGGATGCATTGAAAATAAAGTATAATTAGGAAGATGAATAAAGTTGAGCTTTATTGGCTCTCATCGTTTATACGCGCAGCCCCTTGTAAAGGAGTATGCGGCTGGGAAGCCCCTTGTTTATTTACGCCGGACTCGCCTAACCATGTCCGAGGTCTGAATGACCTATTTTTAGGGGCTTTGACCTGCAAGGTCGGATTAGTGTGTGGCTGTCAAGGCGGCCTCACGTTCTCCGTGGTCGAGGAACACTCGGAGTTACTCTTTAATGAGATTATGCCGCGTGGACCGGGCATTTTAAGCGTAAGAGACGTGTAATGTGGTATTGCGTTAAAGCAGGCGAAAGCTTCGCGTCCTAGTAGTGCTTGAGGGCCACTGTGAAATGGGGCGACATGGAGAGTGAGCTTTTCACGACGGAGGTTGTCGGATGAACCGAACACAACCTCTTGTGCTACATAGCATATACAATTTTCTTAAGGCCTGGCGTCACTCCTTTGAAGGAAGTGCTGCTACAGCGAATTGTGGTAGGGTCTATCCCCATTCTGCGGACGGTGTCCTGGTATGGCAGGTGCCGCACTGTGTTTTCGTGTTATCACATGAAGTGAGTTCACTATTTTGACTTCTAATTGGAAAGTCTTCTGTTTTCCGGCGTGCTGCTTGTGGGGTTCGTCGTCTTCGCTTGGTGTGTCGAGCCCCTTGCGTTCGGCGTTATGTCGGCCGGACTGCTTGAAGACCCAACAATCTCTGTGGGTATGGCTTGCAGGCTTCCCGGGGGTACTATGTATTTGACATAGCCTATCCAGAATTTTGTTTAGGTTGGATAGCTCGTCACTGTTGTCCTTGAAGGGCAGTGTTTTGTTATTCGGCCAAGAGCTTTTGAATCCGGCGTTGACCGCCGTGCTATTTGGGCCATTTTCCTTATTCCGGCGCTGGTCTTTTCTGCGTCGTGATTTTCCATTTCCATCCCTGACTTCGGATGTACTCGGGTCGCTGGTGCTACATCTACCCAGCCAGCTGTCCTCCCTTGCGCAAAAGTGGGTCATGAGGCTTGTTAGTGCGGCCATTGTTCTTAGTTTTTCCTGGCCGAGGTGTCTGGCGAGCCATTCGTCTCGGACGTTGTGCTTAAAGGCTGCTAAGGCTTCGGCGTCCGGACAGTCGACTATTTGGTTCTTTTTGGTGAGGAACCTGTTCCAGAATTTGCGTGCTGACTCTCTTGGCTGTTGAGTTATGTGACTTAAATCGCCTGCATTCGGAGGGCGGACATAAGTCCCTTGAAAATTTGCTCGAAACGCATCCTCGAGCTCTTCCCAACTTCCAATGGTATTTTCTGGGAGGCTTTTGAGCCAATGCCGAGCTGACCCTTTGAGCTTGAGGGGTAGGTATTTTATGGCGTGGAGATTGTCTCCTCTGGCCATATGTATGTGTAGGATATAATCCTCAATCCAGACTCCGGGGTCTGTTGTTCCGTCATATGCCTCTATGTTTACGGGTTTGAATCCCGCTGGAAATTCATGATCCAGTACCTCGTCGGTGAAACATAGTGGGTGTGCAGCGTCCCTGTATTTGGGTGTGCCATTGTCTTCAAACGCTCGGCGGGTTGTGTTGCTTCCTGGAGTCTTCTATTTTGGCCCATAGATAGACCTGACCGGGTCATCCTTTTTCCGGGGATCTTTATGCTGATCGTGTGCCGGCTTGTGTGCGGAGCCCCTTGCTGCTCTTAGCCTGTCATCTGGTCATCTATCCGGCCAGGCGGCCTCTTTCTTTTTTTGACTGCGGGGGCTCTAAGGCCTCCTCGTCGAATTCGGGCAACAGCTTGTGCTTCGGGTAGCTCTTTGCCTGGCGACTAGCGTCATATTTATCTGCGGTATTGAGTACTTTGCTCCATCTCATTCGGAGTGCGTCCTCTGCTGTTTTGAGCTTCCGCTTTTGCTTCTTCAAACTTCTTGCAGTGGCGACGAGCCTTTTGTGAAGGTTCTTATGCTCTGGCGATGTGTTCGGCGTGAGGTCGTCTATGCTCTTGTTGTCGCCGGGGATGGGTTGCTTGTCCAGTTCATCCTGTTCGGATGGTTTCTCGGTGGCATGTTCGTCGTCCACTGCTTCACCCTGCTCTAGGGCCGGGTCCGTATGGGTGCCGTTTTTATCAAGGCGGGACTCCGGGCGGCGCTTGCGTCGCTGTTTTGGTTGTTTATTGGGGGAGTTGTCCTTCTCCACGTCACGTTGCTCTTCATTATCGCTTCTTTTTGGTGCATCCACCATACATACGTCGTGAGTTGGGGTGGCTTTCCAGTGCATGATAGGCGCTGGTTCTTGGTCGTCTCCGGCATCGTCGTCCATACCGTCGATGTCTTCGGAGTCGAAGTCTAGCATGTCGGTTAGATCGTCGACAGTGGCTACTAAGTGGGTGGTGGGTGGGCCTTCAATTCCTTCGTCGTCAGCATCCCGACCGTCCTGACCGCAATCCGGCCAGGGCTCTCCTGATAACGAGAGATACTTTAGCGTACTCAAGATGTCGCTGAAAGGTGAGTGTTGAGAGATGTCCGCGGCGGTGAACTCCATGATCGGCGCCCAACCGGATTCGATTGGAGCGGGCGCGGGAGACTCGGAGTTCGGTGAGGAGTCCGGCACCTCGGAGTCACGGGCTTCATGAGGGACAAGATCAGTGTTCGGCTCTATCGCCGTAGAGGTTGCAGCCCCCGAGGCGGTGTCTAGCCATCCGTCCTCGACCTGCGTAGCCGGCTCCGAATTGAAGATCGGAGCGGACTCGAGTGCGGCCTCCAGGATACTGTCCGGCTGCAGAGCTAAATCATGCCCATCGTGACAGTGCGGCATGCTCGGCTGTGGCTTGAATCCATCGAGGATCAAGTCCCCGCGGATGTCAGCCGTGAAGTTCAAACTTCCAGATCTGACCTGACGGCCAGGGGCGTAGCTTTTGATCTGCTCCAGTTGGCCAAGCGTTGGCCCGCAGTGCGAAGCCACCGAATACGAAGATCTGTCCGGGGAGGAAGGTCTCACCCTGGACTGCGTCGTTGTTGATGATCGAAGAAGCCATCGAGCCTATCGGTGACGACACAGAGGAACTCTCAATGAAAGCACCAATGTTGGTGTCAAAACCAGCGGATCTCGAGTAGGGGGTCCCAAACTGTGCGTCTAGGCGGATGGTAACAGGAGACAAGGGACACGATGTTTTACCCAGGTTCGGGCCCTCTTGATGGAGGTAAAACCCTACGTCCTGCTTGATTAATATTGATGATGTATGTTACATGAGTGGATCTACCACGAGATCAAGGAGGCTAAACCCTAGAAGCTAGCCTATGGTATGATTGTTGTTCGTCCTACGGACTAAAGCCATCTGGTTTATATAGACACCGGAGAGGGCTAGGGTTACACAGAGTCGGTTACAATGGTAGGAGATCTACATATCCGTATCGCCAAGCTTGCCTTCCACGCCAAGGAAAGTCCCATCCGGACACGGGACGAAGTCTTCAATCTTGTATCTTCATAGTCTTGGAGTCCGGCCAATAATGATAGTCCGGCTATCCAGACACCCCCTAGTCCAGGACTCCCTCAGGGAGGGTGCGGGGGGTCGGCGGC
>NC_057813.1:720065528-720075821 GCF_018294505.1 Triticum aestivum
GGGGGGGGTGCTCGGCTGCGAGGGGGACCGGATCTGGCAAGGTGGTATAGCGATCGAGATGGAGGGGGATCGAGATCGAGTGTCCATGAAATTTAAAAACTTTCATGAGTTCAAAAAGTGCCCATGAAATACAATCGAGAAATGACTACAATTTAAATACAATCGATCTTAGCTAGCTATCTGTTCACAATCTTCTTGCCCTTATTTTTCGTAAATGGAGTTCTTCTCTTGAAAGGACGTCCTTTAGGTAGGGTGGTCCTACTTCTTCTTGTGGTGTATGCTGATACTTCATCATCGTAGTCATGTTCCATCTTTGGGTCGCCATACTTGTCGAAGTCTTGCTCATTGGTGACTCCATCCATTCCAATGATCTTCCTTTTGCCTCTCCTCACGACAACACGACTGGGCTTTGGCGGGTCGGTAATGAAGAAGCATTGGTCCACTTGGGAAGCCAGTACCCATGGCTCATTTTTCGCGGTGACGTTTGCGCCCGCGGTCTTGGATTTGGCTTCGAGTATAACCATGGTGGTGAAATATCGGTCTTCTTTTATGACGCTCTTGGCCCATCTGACACGGAACATCGGGACCTTCTCTCCAGTGTAGCTCAGCTCCCAGATCTCCTTGATCCTTCCGTAGTATCTGTCCTTGTCGTTACCGGTGTAGGATTCCATCGTTACCCGGACTTCTGATAACCATCGCTCTTCATGTCCTTGTCCTCGGTGTAGAATGTGTACCCGTTGATATCGTATGCCTCATAGGTCATCAGGTTGTGCTCGGCGCCCTGTGACAAGGCGAATATGAGTTGTTCTTCCGCGAAAGAATCCTCATGTAAAGGGCACGACAGAAGCTTCTGCTTGAACCAACGCGTGAAACATGAGTTGTGCTCTTTGATTATATCTCCGTCCGTCCTCTGTTGGCCTCGGTCATTGTACATCTTCTCAATAAAGGTTTTGTGCTCTACCACCCAAGGATCGACCACGTCTATGTGTTGTAGCGCGACTAGGTTTGCTCTTTCAAAGTCAGCGAGTCAACCCTCGAAGTCGACATGCATTTCACGGCGACCCTCACGGTGACCCCATCCAGCGAGCCTGCCGAGGTGCCTGTTGACAGGCAGACCAACGGGGTCCTCGATGCCTAGATAATTCGTGCAGTAGGAGATGCACTCTTCGGTCAAAAAGCCCCTGGCTATGCTTCCCTCTGGACGTGACATGTTGTGAACGTATCCTTTGATGACACCATTCATCCTTTCGAACGGCATCATGATGTGCAGGAACGTCGGCCCGAGTTGGATGATATCCTCCACGATATGGACCAGCAGATGCACCATAACGTCGAAGAATGCGGGCGGGAAGTACATCTCAAGCTCGCATAGTATCACCACGATCTCTTCCTGTAGCCTTCTGAGTTGCCTCACGCCAACCGACTTCTAAGAGATGACGTTGAAAAAGTTGCATAGGCCAAATAGCATTTCACGGATGTGCGCGTCCATGATCCCACAGATTGCAACTGAAAGTATCTGCATCATCAGCACGTGACAGTCGTGAGACTTCATCCCGCTGAACTTCTGCTTCACTGGGTCTAGGTATCTGCTTATCTTCCCCGCGTAACCGTAAGGAAGTTTTACTCCTACGAGGCAGGTGAAAAACTGATCGATCTCCTCCTGACTTAGAGTGAAGCACGCGGGAGGGTAGTCATTTCCGGTCTTCTTGGCCTTTTTGCCTTTGCTACGACTTTCCGTGTCCTGCTTCACCTCATCATCATCATCATCATCATTAGCGTGAAGCTCCTCCCTGATGCCCATTGATTTCAAGTCCGCCCTTGCTTTTGGCCCATCTTTGGTCCTCTCTGGCATGTTGAGCAGGGTACCAAGAAGACTCTCGCACACATTCTTCGTGATATGCATGACATCAAGGCTGTGAGGCACACGGTGGATTTTCCAGTACGGCAAGTCCCAGAAAACAGACCTCGTTTTCCATACCTTCAGCAGCGGCTCTGGCGCCTTTCGCTTCTTTCCCGGCTCTGGCGCCTTTTGCTTCTTTCCCGGCAGTGGGCAATCTTTCCAATTTTTCAACAGCTCGTCTATTTCCTCGCCGCGCCTCGTACGCGGGCGTCTTCGGGGTTCG
Source organism: Triticum aestivum (assembly GCF_018294505.1). Taxonomy (NCBI): domain Eukaryota; kingdom Viridiplantae; phylum Streptophyta; class Magnoliopsida; order Poales; family Poaceae; genus Triticum; species Triticum aestivum. The sequence goes on from NC_057813.1 coordinate 720,067,652, forward strand.
GTTTCACCATCGAACATATCCTTGCATTTCCTCCACGGGTCATCGTTGCGAAGCCACCTTCAATGTCCCATGAACACGGTTTTCGAAGACCCGGGATCTCTATCTAGCTGGCGATACATTGTGTCATCCATGCACCTAACGCATCCAGAAAATCCGTGGACCACCTGCCCCGCGACATATCCGTAACCGAGATAATCGTGCACCGTCATGAGCAGTGCGGCTCTCATAGGGAAATATTCTTTCTCTGCGGCGTCCCACGTATTGGCTAGCATTTTCCACAGCGTGTCTAGCTCCTCTTTCAGCAGTCCCAGATACAGATTGATGTCGTTCCCTGGTTGTTTCGGCCCTTCAATTAGCATACTCATGTGAATGTACTTCCTCTTCATGCACAACCAGGGGGAAGGTTGCACATCCACACAAACACAGGCCAGGTGCTATGTGTGCTTCTCTAGCTACCAAACGGATTGACTCCATCGGTGCTCGCGCCCAGCACGATGCTCCTTGGATCCTTCCCAAATTCTGGGTGTTCGAACTTCAACGCTTGCCACTGGCTCCCATCCCTAGGGTGACTCAGCATCTTGTCTTTTTTATTTATCTCCGGATCATTTGCGTCATCTTCTCGCTTCTTCTCCTCCCTATCCGGGTGCCAATGCAGGAGCTTTACTACCTTAGGGTCCGCGAAATACCGCTGCAGACGAGGAGTGGTCGGAAAGTACCACGCCACTTTTCGAGGAGCTTTCTTCCTCTTCTTGTATCGAGTGACGCCGCACACCGAACATATGGTAGACTCCGCGTGCTTGTCCCGATAAATGATGCAATTGTTCATGCACACATGGTATTTCACGTGCGGTAAATCCAGAGGACACACGATTTTCTTCGCCTCCTCGAAACTGGTCGGGCACTTGTTCCCCTTGGGAAGACGTTCGCGCCAGAATGACATGTTCTCGTCGAAGCATGCGTCGGTCATTTTGTGTTTTACCTTCACCTCCAGAGCCATGAGCGTTACTTTCAGGCGGGTATCCGAGGGCCCGCATCCTTCATACAATGGAGTAACCACGTCTATCTCCAGTTGATCCAGCTTGGCTTTCTCTCGGGCGGCAGCTCTTGCGTTATCCGTCTGCTTGAGAAGCATCTCTTGAACATGAGGGTCCTGCACCCAGCCCATCGATGGTCCATCGTCATATGCTCCGCCGGCATCTTCATCTTCGCGATCATGCCCTTCGTCTGCTCCGGCATCTTCCTCATCATCATGTCCTGCATCTTCTACATGATGACTGTGTACAGCATCACCGTCGTGATCATGTCCTGGTGATTCTTCGTCTTCTCGCCCGCCCGAGCCGCGGTGGTTGTCTTGCTGCCCTTCCTCATTTCTTGCCCGGCCCCCATGGACGACTTCATAGTCATCTTCATCACCTTGCCACCGATAGCCATCCATGAAACCACACAAGAGCAGGTGGTCCCGCACCTACCCGGAATCCGGGTCCGTAATAAGGCTCTTCAGCTTGCATCTTCGACACGGACATCTTATCTCCGTCTCGTTCTTTTCAAGCATCTCGGCCTTCGCGGAGCTCAAAAACCTATTCACAATGCCTTTGGTCATCGTGCGGACCATGGTCGCCTGCGGGGTAGAGCAAAACGATATTTTAGAACCAAGAAAAAATTTGGCATGACTTTCCCTAAAAATAGGACCAAAAAGAATGCATAGTGCCAAAATTCTCGCCGAAACGGAAATGAATCAACATTCCGGAAAAATATTGACAACTATCGCATTTCAAATACCGGTACCTGCAAACACAAACATATATGCCACACCACAAACGTATGCAACACCACGAACATACATAGATCTAGCTAGGCCACAAAAAGTGCATGTGCACGTTGTTGGAGAGGGAGAACAACATAAAGATAGCTTTCCCCCTTACTTACCTATCAAAAAAAGGTAATTTAACCATTTAATTTGGATGAATCTATGGTGCAAATGAGGTGATAAGGAGGAGGCAGCCGAGACAAGCTTGGAGGAGGAGGTGGAGAGAATAAAGTGGGGAAAGTGAGTGGGTAGGTGGGTTGTCTAAAATATCTTGTTGGTCCCAGGTTACTAATGGTGCACCACCTGCAAATACGCCATTAGTAACCCTCGTTACTAATGGCGCACCTGCTGCTGGTGCGCCATTAGAAGTTTTGCAAAAAAATAAAAAAAGTATATATTCTAATGGCGCACCATGGCACAGTGCGCCACCATTATTAGTTTAAAATCACTAGTAGAAAAAAGGGTCAAACGTGAAGCACATTAGTGCCGGTTTGTATTTGAGCTGGCACAAATGTATACATTAGTGCCGGTTCCAACGGCTAGCCGGGACGCTCTCATTAGTACCGGTTCGTGGCTAACCTTTAGCACTGGTTCGTGCCACGAACCGGTACTAATGAGAGTGGTGGCAGGATGTTGTCAGTCTGGGCCCCCTCCCGCACCTTTAGTACCGATTCTTGGCACGAACCGGTACTAAAGGTCGTCCTACATAAACCCTTCGTCCACCCGAGCTCGCTCTGTTCTTCCCCTTTCCCCTCTCCTCTCTGTTCTTCCCCTCTTCCTCTCGAGCTCATCACACATTTTGCCCAAAATTTGTCAAGATTTGAAGGCCCCCATCCATTCAAATGATCACAAAGGTTAGCAACTTTGTCCTTTCATCTCTCTTGCTAGATTAGCTCTTGCAATGCTTTATATAGTTATTAATTTGTGAGTTTAGTAATTTGGGAGGAAATATATATATGTGCTAGTATTTGATTTATATGCAATCTGAGGTTAAAATAACACTTAGTTTGCATATGTAGGTGTGGTTTACTTAGTGCCTGCTAAATCTCCGTCGTAACCATCGTCGATTGCCCGCACCGTCCTGTCGCCGGCACCACTTTGTGGTGAGCCTCCTGTTCATGAAATTTTATATAAAAAATTGATGTTTGTGTGATTTGGATATATAGTTACTCGTATAATAATTATCTTACCCGTACGTTGTTTGTTATACATAGTGCCATGGTTTTGATATCCGTCCCCGTCGGCCCTCGTCCTTGTTATGATTCGGATGTGGTATATTCTCTTTTAAAACTATTTGTTGCATTTCGTGTTTATGACAAATTATGCCCATCAAGTTGACATAGATATTTTTATCTAGGAGGTATGTGAACCGGAAATTCCAACCGACCCTATTGTCGAGAGGTTAAATTTAGTTGAAAGAGAAAATGAGTACTTGAAAGAAAAATTGAAAATAATTGAGGGGGAGAAGATGGAATTGGAGTTGCATGTTGCCGATGTCGTCGATGATCACAAGATCAAGATGGAGAAAATGCGTTTGAAGATTAGAAAGATTAGAAAATATGCCATCGATAGTGAGGCTTGGTATCATTATGCAGTTGGATCAATTGTTACCTTAGTTGCGATCTTGATCGCATTTGTTGTTGCATTTAAATGCTTTAGCTAGAGAGTTATTTGTTTGTTGCATTTAAGTGTTGTATGAACTTTATGTATGAACTTGTATTAATTTGGTCTATTCGGTGTTGTGTAATGAAGATGAGCCGGCAATGGATGTACGATGACCGATGCTCTCCCCAGTTCGTTGAGGGTGTGCATACTTTTCTGCTTGCGGCTGAGGCAAACAAGCGGGCGGATGGTTTTATGCCTTGTCCATGTGCTGGCTGTAAGAATGGTCGCAATTACTCTACGTCAAGAACCATTCACGTCCACCTGTTTGAGTCTGGGTTCATGCCCCACTATAATGTTTGGACCAAGCACGGAGAAAGAGGGGTTATGATGGAAGACAATGAAGAAGAAGAGGACGACGACAGCTATCCTTGCCATGGGTTCCCTGAATACGATGATACAACAATGGGGGAAGAAGCTGAGCCGGTAATGCGGTAAGAAGCTGAGCCGGCAATGCGGGAAGAAGCTGAAGAAGAGGCATCAGATGAGCCCGTTGATGATCTAGGTCGGGCCATTGCCGATGCAAAGAGAAACTGCGCAAGTGATTTGGAGAAGAAGAAGTTGCAGCGCATGTTAGAGGATCACAAAAAATTGTTGTACCCGAATTGCGTAGGTGACAAGAAAAAGCTGGGCACCACACTGGAATTGCTGCAATGGAAGTCAAAGAATGGTGTATCTGACAAGGGATTTGGAAAGTTGCTGGTAATGATAAAGGATATGCTTCCAAAGGACAACGAATTGCCCGAGAGTACGTACGAAGCAAAGAAGGTTGTCTGCCCTCTAGGGTTAGAGGTGCAGAAGATACATGCATGCCCTAATGATTGCATCCTCTACCGTGGTGAGTACGAGGATTTGAACGCTTGCCCGGTATGTGGTGCATTGCGCTATAAGATCAGCCGCGATGAGCATGGTGATGTCGAGGGCGAGCACCACAGGAAGAAGATTCCTGCCAAGGTGATGTGGTATTCTCCTATAATACCACGGTTGACACGTTTGTTCCAAAACAAAGAGCATGCCAAGGCGATGCGATGGCACAGAGAAGACCGTAAGAAAGATGGAAAGTTGAGAGTACCAGCTGACGGGTCGCAGTGGAGAAAAATCGAAAGAAAGTACGGGAAGGAGTTTGCAGATGACGCAAGGAGCGTATGGTTTGGTCTAAGCGCAGATGGCATTAATCCTTTTGGGGAGCAGAGCAGCAACCATAGCACTTGGCCTGTGACTCTATGTTTGTATAACCTTCCTCCTTGGTTGTGCATGAAGCGGAAGTTCATTATGATGCCAGTGCTCATCCAAGGCCCTAAGCAACCCGGCAACGACATTGATGTGTACCTAAGGCCATTAGTTGAAGAACTCTTACAACTGTGGAATGGAACAGGTGTACGTGCGTGGGATGAGCACATGGGGGAAGAATTTGACCTAAAGGCGTTGCTATTCGTGACCATCAATGATTGGCCTGCTCTCAGTAACCTTTCAGGATAGACAAACAAGGGATACCGCGGATGCACGCACTGTTTGGATGATACCGACAGTATATATTTGAATAGTTGTAAGAAGAATGTGTACCTGGGACATCGTCGATTTCTTCCGAGCAGGCATCCCGTAAGAAAGAAAGGCAAGCATTTCAAAGGTGAGGCGGATCACCGGACGAAGCCTCGCCACCGTACTGGTGCTGATGTACATGATATGGTCAAGGATTTGAAGGTGATATTTGGAAAGGATCCTGGTGGACAACCTGTTCCAAAGGACGCTGACGGACGCGCACCCATGTGGAAGAAGAAATCTATATTTTGGGACCTGCCATATTGGAAAGACCTAGAGGTCCGCTCCGCAATCGACGTGATGCACGTGACGAAGAATCTTTGCGTGACCCTGCTTGGCTTCTTGGGCGTGTATGGGAAGATAAAAGATACACCTGAGGCACGGGAGGACCAGCAACATATGCACGGAGAAGACGGCATACATCAGGGTCATGCAAGCTACGCTCTTACCAAAGAAGAGAAGGAAATCTTCTTTGAATGCCTGCTCAGTATTAAGGTACCGTCTGGCTTCTCGTCGAATATAAAGGGAATAATAAACATGGCAGAGAAAAAGTTCCAGAACCTAAAGTCTCATGACTGCCACGTGATTATGACGCAACTGCTTCCGGTTGCATTGAGGGGGCTTCTACAAGAAAACGTTCGATTAGCCATTGTGAAGCTATGTGCATTTCTCAATGCAATCTCTCAGAAGGTAATCGATCCAGAAATCATACCAAGGTTACAGAATGATTTGGTGCAATGTCTTGTCAGTTTCGAGTTGGTGTTCCCACCATCCTTCTTCAACATCATGACGCACGTCCTAGTTCACCTATGCGAAGAGATTAACGTTTTGGGTCCTGTATTTCTACACAATATGTTCCCCTTTGAGAGGTTCATGGGAGTCTTAAAGAAATATGTTCATAACCATGCTAGGCTAGAAGGAAGCATCTCCAAGGGCCATCAAAATGAGGAGGTCATTGAGTTTTGTATTGACTTTATTCCTGACCTTAAGCCGATTGGTGTTCCTGAATCGCGGCATAAGGGCAGACTAGATGGAAAAGGCACGCTGGGAGGGGAACAAATAATATGTATGGATGGACATTCTCTCACTGAAGCACACTACACAGTTCTACAGAATTCCGCCTTGGTGGCTCCGTATATGGATGAACACAAGAATTTGCTACGCTCCAAACACCCGGAGCGGTCTGATGACTGGATTACACGTGAACAAACCAGGAGTTTCGCCAGCTGGTTGCAGACACGTACCATGCATTACACCTCTATTGAAGATGACCTGTACTTGTTGTCCCAGTTACCATCTTCGAATATAATGACTTTCAAAGGGTACGAGATAAATGGTAATACATTTTACACAATCGTCCAAGATAAGAAGAGAACCAACCAAAACAGTGGTGTCCGCTTTGATGCAGAAACCAAGACGGGAAAGGAAACATATTATGGTTATATACAGGACATATGGGAACTTGACTATCGACGTGGTTTAAAGGTCCCTTTGTTTCGGTGCAAATGGGTCAATATGACACGAGGCGGGGTAACGGAAGACCCGCAGTACAGAATGACAACAGTGGATCTCAACAATCTTGCATATGCAGACGAACCATTCATCCTAGCCAATGATGTGGCACAGGTTTTCTATGTGAAGGACATGTCTACCAAGCCAAGAAAAAGAAAAGATAAGGAAGTGAATGCATCGTACGATGAGCCAAAGCGGCACATAGTTCTTTCTGGGAAGAGAAACATCGTGGGAGTGGATAACAAGACAGACAAGTCAGAAGATTATGAAAAGTTTGATGAAATTGCTCCATTCACAGTGAATATTGACCCGAGCATCCCGTTAAATGATGAAGATTTTCCATGGTTACGGCGCAAAGGGACACACGCGAAGAAAAAGTTTCACACCCAAAGATCTGGGATGTGATCGGCTTCACTAGCTATCATCACTTTCTTCTGTGTTTCGCACCGAGAGGGGAATCTCTATAATAGTTAGGGTAGTTATGTGTTTTGGCATTTGAAACGCGAAGAAATTTTATGTGCAAAAAAATTCACACTAATTTCAAATAATTCAAAATTTAAACTATTCAAATTTGAAAACTACGGGCACTAACAGAAAAAATAGCAGAAAAGAAAGAAAAACTATAGCTGAAAAGAAAAAACTATATAAAAAAACTACTCAAAAATAAATAGAAGAAAATAAATATAGCAGAAAAGAAAAAACTACTCAGAAATAAATAGAAGAAAAAATAAAGCAGAAAAGAAAAAAATATTTGCTATTTCTCAATCGTTTACAAAATGACCGTGAAATTGAAAATCACTACAAAATGAACTCTGAAAATGTTGAATTTTGGCAAACTAGATAAAAAACTACTCACAAATAAATAGAAGAAAATAAATATAACAGAAAAGAAAAAACTATACAAAAAACTACGCAAAAATAAATAGAAGAAAATAAAGCAGAAAAGAAAAAACTATAAAAAAAATTGGGACGCTGCCCTGTGGGCCTGATAGGCCACAGGTGTATAATTACAGGCCTTAAAGGCCCAGCAGACTCACAGGACAGCGCGCAGAGTTTAGGCCCACAATCCTGCTAGCTATATATAGGAGTTCGAAGTGGTAGCCGTGGTTGGGTTTATAAACCAGTGCGGCTGCCCTTCGCCCGGCGAGGTGGGACTAAACTTTGGGGTGGCAGCGCGACCCCTTTAGTACCGGGTCGTGGCACAAACCGGTACTAAAGGGGGGGCCTTTAGTACCGGTTTGTGCCACCACCCGGTACTAAAGGGGGTCGCTCCCCGCCGCTTGGCCTGGCCAAAACAGGCCTTTAGTACAGGTTGGTGGCTCCAACCGGTACTAAAGGTGCCTTCTATATATACTCGACTTACGAAATTTTCATTTTTCCTCTGTTTTCGTCGTCTCCGTCGCCGTCGCCGCCCCCGTCCCCGTCGCCGCCCTCGTCTCCGTCGCCGCCCCCGTCCCCATCGCCGCCGTCGTCTCCGTCGCCGCCGTTGCCGTCACCCCGCTGTGAGCTCTCCCCCTCTAACCTCTCTCCCTCGCCCCCGGCGGCCACCATGGGCGCCGCCCCTCCCGGCCCCGAGCACACACACACACACACACACACACAAGCATGAATTAGTATATAACTTAGATTATTTAGATTATTATTGTTTTA
>NC_057813.1:720076777-720091901 GCF_018294505.1 Triticum aestivum
AGTTATCAATTTTTTTATATGGAAAACACACACACACACACATATGTATGAATTAATGCATGTATATATTAGTATATACGTATTTTGTATGTTTAATTAGTTTAGATTATTTAGATTATTATTGTTTTAGTTATCAAAAATATTTATATGGAAATTAGTGTTTAATTAGTGTTTAATTAGTATGGAAATTTTTTATGTTTAATTAGTATATAATTTATATTATTATTATTAGTTTATAATTAGTGTTTAATTAGTATGGAAATTTTTTATATAATGTTGTTTTTCAGTTTTTAATGGATGTATAGAAGTTGTGTTTTCTGTTTTTAGTGTTAGATGCTTAATTAGTATGAAATAGTATATAGATTTTTGAAATAGTAGAAATGTTAGAAATTTTAGTTATCAAAATCCAATCATTAAAAAAATATTACTTTTTGCGGGCATATAGCTAGTATTTGTTCTCGACGATGCCCGGCCCGCATCCTTGCCGTCGACCCGTCCGCGACAACGTCCAGCCGACCCATGTCCGGGACTGGGCTCTGCCGGGCTGGCACTGGGAGGTGCTGCCTGGAGGGGCGCGCCGCTTGATGAGGAACCCGGCCCCGGGTCCCGTCGTCGACCCTGATCTCGTTTAGTGGCGTTCGCGTGGGCCAGTTTCGGTGCGGAGGGACCCGGCCCCGCCGGAGGTGGTACATCGCCGTGTCAGGGAGGAGTATGAGCACGTCCATCGCTACATGGTTGCGTTAAAGGGCGGCAGGTTCTCCAATACCTGGCAGTATCTTCGGGGATCTCACTTCAGCTATGATCCTGTGAGGGTTCCTGCTCTTTGGGTGTCCACCGCCCGCGCCGCAGGAACCGCGAGTGTCCTAGATTCTTCTGTAGTATTAGATTTTTAATTAGCTAGCCAGTGATGTACTATTCAATATTATATATTATTCGAGACGATGTATTCGAGATTATATCTATTATTCTAGACGAAGTATTCGAGATTATATCTATTATTCGAGACGATGTAATTTGAATACTAAATTGTTTTATATTTCTTTTGAATTAGTTAAATAAAAGCTATGGCAGACAATACCGACAGAGAGGAAGAACAGACCATGTTCGATATGATACGCGGGCCAGATGATGATCAGAATGAAGAAGATTATGACGGCTCCGAATTTCTAAACAACACCGGAGAGGGTGATATGATATTCGATCGCGACGACCGAATTGATGAAGTCATGAACTACGATTATGACGATGACGAAGAACATGTTGATCCTGAAACAACAAAGACCGGTGAGGTATATATATTTATATATATAAGCAGGTATCTGGTGATCATCACATGTTTTAAATGACTTGAAGATATATTAACGAATCGATCTTTGTTCTTTCAGCCATCCGGATCGAGCAAATCTTCAGGCAAAAGGAAGAAACGAGGCCCGAACAAAAAGTTGAAGGAGGGCGTAAAGTACAATATCGAGGCAGTCAGACCTAATGGCGAACCATTAGCGCCTAAGAAGATTGCGGACAAGTTCGTTCGTCAGTGCGGAGTTCTTGTGAAGGACCAACTCCCGATCTCCCTTCAAGAATGGAGAGAGCCAGCAAAAGACAAAAGACAAAAAGGCAAAGAGGACGCTGCTCCACGTCCAGATGTTACTTTTGTCGACAAGAATCAAAAAGATCTGCTTTGGGATACTCTCATGGAACATTTCATCCTACCAGATCATTTCACAGAAGCAGATGTGCAGAAAGTCAAGGACGCTGCTCTTAGGAAGATGGCGGTTGCATTCAAGAACCACAAGAATCGTGAATGGGACAAGTACGTCAAGGGAGGAAGGAAGACTCTAGTATTCGAGGGAACACTAGAGAACCAACGTGCTCATTGGGACGATTTCGTGAAATTCAAGGATTCGGAATTAGCTAAGGAACGGTCGAGAATAAACAAGAAGAATGCCGAAAAAAAGGATAAGTTCCATAAGCTGGGGCCAGGTGGCTATGCGGTGGCAATGCCTAAGTGGGATAAGTCTGAGAAAGAGATGGAGGATGCAGGTGCCACTCCGGTTACTAAGAGCTGGCCCCCCAGGGTCAGGACTTGGTTCTATGCGCATGGGGGGGAGTTGGACCCGAAGACAGGCAATGTTTCGACGAGGGCAAGTCTGAAGGGAGCCGACGATGCGATACTTGTTGCAATAGAAGAGGCACGATCGGGGGTGTTCCAGTCCAATAGAGAGAACGACGAGCTTACGCGTGCCCTGGGAAATCCTGAACACCCGGGAAGAACACGAGGCAAGGGCGCTATTCCGTGGTATGAGGGGTTTTCAGACTGGAACACCGACTACAGAACCCGTGCGAGAAAGAAGATTGCGGAGGAGAAGAGGAAGATGGAGGAGGAGCAGAGGAAGCGGGACTATGAACGCCTTCAAGGCCTAGAAGCAAGTCAAGCGGAATTGGTAGTCAAATTCCAGCGGCAGCAGGAGCAGATCGACTCACTTACCCAGCAAAGGGGGTCTCAGTAGCTGCAGCAGCTAGCGAATGATCCAGCATTGGATAGCACCGCCCCATCCATGCCGAGAAGCAGCGTGGGTTCCGCCCCGGACGACGCAATGCTGGGTAGATACCCCGTGGATGACATCACGGAGAACACTAGCTGCGAGCTACACGTCAAAATGAAGAACATATCCATGAAGGTGGCGGACGCCGTTGCTTTTACAAATCCCCCCGAGGCAACCTTCCATTGCAACCCGATTCCAGCGGGCTATGCTCGTGTCTTGGTTGATGAGGTGGTGGACCCATATTCAGAGCTAGAGCTTGACATTCCTGGAGGTGACGACGAGCGCTTTCTCGGAGACGCCAACCATCGTATCATCCTATGGAAAAAGGATTGCATCATCTTTCGAAGACCACCGACACCGCGTCAGCCGACTCCTCGTCGAAGTCCGCCACCGAGTCAGCAGTCTCCTGCTCCTGCAAGTCCACCAAGTCCGACAAAGTGTCAGGCCACTCCTCCTCCAAGTCCGGCAAAGTGTCAGGCCACTCCTCCTCCTCCAAGTCCGCCACAGCGTCAGACGTCCACTCCTCCTTCAAGTCCGGCACAACCTCAGGCCACTCCTCCTCCAAGTACGGCACAGCTTCAGGCGGCCACTCCTCTTCCAACTCAGCCCCGTCAGCCGTCTCCGCCGCCTCAGCAATCACAGAAGAGACACCCCGCAGCTATGGTGCGTAGCGGTACGAGTCGAGGTAGTACAGGAAGTACAGGCGGAGGCAAGCGATATAAATATGGTCCAAGCCTCACGCCTCTTCCGCAGAGGGCTTATGACAGGTCCGAGGAGGAAATCGCAGCCATATCGAAGTCCAAGGTGGAAGCCCATTTTGCACCGAAACCGCCACCGCCGCCAAGGGAGAAAGTGCCTAAGGAAACGATTGACCACTTCATTCGTATGGCTCAACCACCAGCTCCCAAGCCTGTTGACACAGACTATGAGCGCCACATCAGGAAGTTAAATCGAGCACGTCTACGTAAGGAGGCGAGCTCGGGATCGAGCAAACAAGAAGCAGCTGTCAAAAAATGCGGGAAAACCATTCCCTAGCTGGGAGAACAGGTGGCGCAATCGATCCCCTCGCTTGTTGTGCCAACAACACGTGACAGTACGCGCGCCCAATATTATTGTGGGCAAACAGTTTACGTTCCTGAGGTGGGCAATGTGGTAATAACGGAGGATCATATAATACAGGCTGAAGTTCTCAAAATCACTGTTGGACAACTCCTCGAGATCAAGCCCATGCCTGTGCTTAGAGAGGATGAAATAAAACGGAAATATGTCCGGGGCCAACCTTTGGTCGAGCCAGACAAGGTCAAGAACCTCCCAACGAGAATGTATGAATTGCATCAATGGTACATGAACATTACCAAGATTTCCGATCGATTGTCCATCATGGTGAATGTCAAGGAGGAGCATTACTACCATGAGAAAGCTGTGTCCGTTGAGTATTCTGAACTGTTTCAGTTATACAATCAAGACGCACTCGACAAATCTATCGTCAGTTGCTATTGTCTGTAAGTGATTTCTTTCTGTAATTTAAGTTTCAAGCTAGCTGTAGTGATCCTTTTGATCAATCATTACCTGTAATTATCCTTACTATATTCTTTTCTGTGGTATTATATGCAGGATGAAGATGTATGAAATGAGAAAAGGTGGATGCTATGGCATTGGGTTCATTGACCCAAACACCGTTAATGAATACACATGGAAAATAGATGCACGTCATCAAAAGGCCGTAGAGGACAGCATGCTAGAGTTTTTGAAGCGCCTCAAATACAATGAAGATATACTACTTCCTTACAACTTTCAGTGAGTCACACTGTCTTGTACTACAAATTCTCTGTTTTTGCCTACTAGCTAGCTACATGTTTTTGCTTACATATGCCCGCTTAATTAAGACATGCAAACGTGTGTGCATGCAGATTTCACTGGGTCTTGTGTATCATTAAAGTTGACGTCGGAACAGTTAAAATACTGGACTCACTACTCAAAGAAAAAACTGACTATAACATCTTGTTTGGGATAGTCAACAGGTAATTTCAATCATTATTAACTATATATCTCGTCCTATTTAGTTCGTCATTTCATGATATGAACTATTTAATAACCACTTTATTCATTTTCTTTGTTGGCGGGCAGGGCTTGGGCAAGGTTCATCAGCGTCAGGGAAGGCGAATGGGAAGAAAAGCTTAAATGGGGAAGACCCAAGGTAAGTAATTAAGTAATACTAAGCTAGCTGCCATCTCTTTAATTATCATGCTTGATTAATTATTATTTGATCAAATTCCATTCTCGTAAAGGCCCTGAAGCAGACGCGGGGGACTGATCTGAGTGCATTCTGGGTTTGCGAGAACATTCGCATGATAGCGTCCGAAAGGAGCAGATCTCAAAGACAGGAATGGGTACGCTTGTCAAAACACTATTCACAATTTTTACACCATTATCGATATCTAGTCACACAACTAATACACATGCATATTGATCTCCTTCTTAACAGTTCAGAGAGGTGCGGGAGAAGCTCCTAGAAACGGAGCGCGTAGAAGCATTTCAAGAGGAAATAGCGGGATTTTTGCTCGACCAGGTCATAAATCCGAAGGGAGAATACTATTACTCACTACCGCCCCCATGAAAACCACTTCCAATTGTCATCGTGCTCCGAAGGCACCAATTAGGCTAATGCCACTGGCTCTGAAGGCAACATGCATATGTAGGAGAAATTGTATATAGCTATACATGTGTGTATGTGTGAATTAATTAATATGATGGTTTTGTGAGACATTGATGATATATATATGCATGATTGGTTCTACTAGAAATTCTATTTATATATATATATGTATATTTATATATATATATATGCATAACGTGTACAATGTGTAGTATCGTAAAATACCAGCAAACGAAAAAGAATTAAAATGAAAACACAAAATTAAATGAAAAAGAAATCATAAAACTAAAAAAATCACAAACCTTATAGTACCGGTTGGTCTTACCAACCGGTACTAAAGGGCTCCAGGCCCCTGGAGCTGGCTCGTGCCACGTGGTTTCCCTTTAGCACCGGTTCGTGCTGAACCGGTACTAAAGGGGGGGAGCCTTTAGTGCACACTTTAGTGCCGGTTATGGAACCGGCACTAAAAGGCCTTACGAACTGGTGCTATTGCCCGGTTCTGCACTAGTGAATAGTAATGGCGCACTAGGCTAGGGTGCGCCATTAGTATTTTTGCAAAAAAAAATATAACAGTAGTGGCGCATTATGTGGCCGGTGCACCATTACTAGTTGGCGCACCTTGCCATAATGCGCCATTAGTATGTTTGGAAAAATAGGAAAAAAATTTACTAGTGGCGCACCGTGTGCCTGGTGCGCCATTAGTGTCTTCCACACTAATGACGCACCTGCACATGGTGCGCCAATGCTATATAATAGTGGCGCACCACATGACAGGTGTGCCATTAGTGGCCATTCCATCACCCTTTTCCTAGTAGTGGGGGTACGCACCTATGTGTGTACAGCAGCAACTGCTGAAAATTATAGATTAAGAATTCAGTTTCTCATTGGTTGCATGTCCATGCATTGACCGGCTGTTTCTATTGGCGTGCATGCATCGATAGATTGATTTGATCACGGCTTTGTTTCGTCTTCTGTCTGGTTGTGCATGTCTCTTCCAACATGATTTTGCTTATGCATTCGTCCTTACTTGCATGTCCGTCCTCAGACCTGCTGCTGCCACAGAAATACGTTGTTGTAGGCGATTCGCATGCTGCTTCCTGCTTCCAACTCGTGCTTTCTTTGCGCCAAGTGCATCTTCTTGGAGTCGGCTGCCGCCCGCGCTTTCCCGGTTTCTCACACCGTCGGTTGCCGCTTTTATACAGCTTTCTGGATGTTTCTTCATTATGTGCGGCAGCTGCCTTCAGTTTGTTCTCTGCTTCTTGCCTGTCTGCTATAAATACCGGCTATAGTGATAGGAATTATAGATGGTTCCTCCTGCCGTTGTTCGGTCTGGTCGACGCCGGCGGGGGCGTCCTCCTGGGATCCGGGCGGCCGTCGCTGTTCATGCCATCATCGGCGGCCGCAGCAATGGAGCATGTGTTGTCGAATAGCAGGGTGCGAGGTACCCAGGCCGGCCGGGATGTCCAGCAGGCGAGGTGGGTTTCAACGACCTCATGCGACCGACTAGGCCTTTGGTCAGACGGAAGTCTAGGCCACTTAGATTTCTCTGGCAAGGCCCTCTTTCCTACTTTCTTCTTCTTTCTGTGTCTTCTTCTCCGCCTGGGTGTCCATTGGCTTCAGGGCGCAACGGCGGCGGCTGTTGGAGGCCTCCGGCCAGTGGTGCGCCAATGGTCGGCAAGCTCCCGACGGCGCGCGGCCCTCCCCGGCCATGGTGACGACCAGCGCGGGGCACACACGACTCTGCGCCAGCGAATACAAGGCCACGAAGGGGTTCACGTACAGCGTCGCGGCGGTGTTGCTACTTGCGGGTCGACCGTGCGCCCATTGCCCGCCAGGCGTAGTGTGTTTGCGGCGGTGCACGGCCAGTGTTGACTTTTGAACTCTAGATCAAAACCACCCAGGAACTATGCACCGTAGTGCAAAGCTAGCAAGCAAGCACACAGCCTAGCAGCTTGATGGATGAACAGTAGCTAGGTAGTACGTGCACCTCTTGTACGTGAAGCTGGCTTGCTAGTGCTCAAATCGCTCGGATCGATTTACGTCGGGGTCGACGGAACTCTTGCGTAACTTGGCGAACATAGAAAAACTGATCGATGATTGATAGCCAAACGCTCTTGTCGAGCCTTGTACGCTTTATTGCTTTTCTAATTTTCTTGATACAGATTACAGGGGGTACGTACCTATATATACTAGCTTACCGAGAACTATCAATCCTAGTCGGTAGCTAATACTACTTGGACACGGACACGCATACCTGCACCTATACGTGTAACTTCCGTATACATACAACTATGCAATATGAAGTCGTGTTTAACCACTGTTTTAAATAGCCCGCTATAGCACGCTATAGCATTTACAAAAAGTCTTGCGCTAAGAGACTTTAGTCCAAACAAATGAATAAACATTTTAAATAGCGCGCTATAGCTCCGCTATAGCACGCTATAGCATTTGGAAGAGGTCCGTTGCTAAGATGCTTAGCGCGCTATTTAAAACTTTGTGTTTAACTCTAATAGCCAGGCGAAGCTCGCGGCACGACGACTGTTTGTTCGTGCGCGTGGTGGCCGAGAGAGCACACGTCGGCGACCGTGCGACCGTGAGGAACCCAGGTCGCGGGCGGCTACGTCGTCTTGTTGGGAAGACGCGGCTTGCTGTAACACGAGGAACTCGCCGAGCTCCGGCGGGATCGGGCAGTGAGTAGAGCCGTGTAGATTGCTAGCCTGCCCACGTTCTCGAGTCGGCCGAGCTCGCCGGGAAGGGGCCAGAGATGCTGGTCTCCGCGGGGCCGTTTGCTGCCGTCTCTGTCTCCACCGTCAGCCCGGCGTCATCATCATCGCCTCATCCTCGGCTGGAGCCGTCGGCGCGGGCTCGGTCACTACCTCAGCTTCCACGCAAATACAGCCCCATCTAACTCTCTTCACCAACGCACTTTCGGCAGTTTGTCTCTTGCATTGCGAGGTTGGAGCAGTTGCCGATCTCCGGTGAGAGCGCACCCTGGAGGTTCTTGTTGCCACCGCTGCGGATCTTCTCGTGGCTGGCCGTCCGGTTTATGGACGCCTCGATGGCGCCCATGATCTGGTTGTTGTACAATATGAGCTTGCGCAGTGCCGTCAGGTTGCCGATGGCGGCTAGGCCGGCGAGGCACTCCAGTTTGCTAGGCAGAACCGTACAGGGGTGCACGAAAAGGTTCGATAGAGCATAGACTTCCTGCGTCACATGGCGACCGTGCAGCACAGCAGCAACTGCGGCACCACGTACCCCTCCCCCGTCTACAACCGCCCATGTCATGGGATTCAGGAGGCATGTGTGTACGAGTAATGAAGCTGCTACAACGGATTGACACCGCACTGTCCTTCCAGGTACCGCCGCAAGGACGATAAATAGCTGGCGCGGCGGCTTAGCTGCACATGCTGGTGTGTCAAACACTCAAATTCACAAGGAACTCAAGCAAATCTTGGTTCTTGTTGAAACTTTGGAAGCGTGGTCCTCTGTACAATACCACGTATACTCTGTCAGATACACCTAAGATTTGTCCTAGAGCATTAATGATGGAATAGTGATATATATGGGCCCTGTAATGCAAAAGTCATCCTCTGTGCGTAATTAAGTGCGTAATCAACTATCCATACAAAAGCCAGCATTTTATTTTCTTCTGAGATATTCTTTCGTTGATAATCTTTTGAATAAAAATCTCATTTTAAAATCTTCTTATATTTTTTGAATTCTTGACAACGTGGCCTTTAAAACAAGATCAATCTTGAATATATTTTAGGAGAGTTTAAATTTCATGGACATATTTCACTCATTTCAAAATATTGGTTGACTCACTGAAAAAACATATTTCACTCATTGAAAAATCTCGCTTATTTCAAAATGCTGAGTTGACTCAATACAAACACCGCTTTTACTAATTCAAAAAGAACAAATAATTTCACTTAATTTAGAATAATAATTTGAATAATTTCAAGAAAATAATTTGACTCACTTTTTTGTACTACACACAATAAAAATCATTTCAGCCATATATCTAGTGAAAAGTGTATCGAAACATTAGAATTTTAACTTGTTCGGACTGTATCAAAGATTGATCTTATCCTAAAGGGTCTTGATGTGAGGCGTTCACACTAGTAGAAAAAAGGGCAAATCTGCGACACATTAGTGCAGGTTTGATTTTGAGCCGGCACTAATGTGTCCATTAGTGCCGGTTCCAACGGCTAGCCGGTCGCTCTCATTAGTACCGGTTCGTGGCGAACCTTTAGCACCGGTTCGTGGCACGAACCGGTACTAAAGGTCGACGTACAAAAACCCTCCGTCCACCCGAGCCACTCTGTTCTTTCCCTTTCCCCTCACTTCCTCTGTTCTTCCCCTCTCTTCCTCGAGCTCCTCACAAATTTTGTCCAGAATTTGTCAAGATTTGAAGGCCCCCATCCATTCAAATGATGACAAAGGTTAGCAAATTTGTCCTTTCAACTCTCATTGCTAGATTAGCTCTTGCAATGCTTTGTATAGTGATTAATTTGGAAGGAATTATATTTGCTAGTATTTGATTTATATGCAATTTGAGGTCAAAAATAACACTTAGTTTGCATATGTAGGTGTGGTTTACTTAGTGCCTTCTAAATCTCCGTCATAACCACCGTCGATCGCCCGCACCGTCCCATCGCCGGCACCACCTTGTGGTGAGGCTCTTGTTCATGAATGTTTTTCATTACCAAATTGATGTTTGTGTGATTTGGATATATAGTTACTCGTATAATTGTCTTACTCGTACGTTGTTTGTTATACATAGTGTCATGGTTTTGATATCCGTCCCCGTCGGCCCTCGTCCTTGTTATGATTCGGATGTGGTATATTCTCTTTTAAAACTAGTTGTTGCATTTCGTGTTTATGACAAATTATGCCCATCAAGTTGACATAGATATTTTTATCTAGGAGGTATGTGAACCGGAAATTCCAACCGACCCTATTGTTGAGAGGTTAAATTTAGTTGAAAGAGAAGACAAGTATTTGAAAGAAAAATTGAAAAGAATTGAGGGGGAGAAGATGGAATTGGAGTTGCATGTTGCCGATGTCGTCGATGATCACAAGATCAAGATGGAGAAAATGATGTTGAAGATTAGAAAGATTAGAAAATATGCCATTGATAGTGTGGCTTGGTATCATTATGCTGTTGGATCAATTGTTACCTTAGTTGCGATCTTGATCGCATTTGTTGTTGCATTTAAATTCTTTAGCTAGAGAGTTATTTGTATGTTGCATTTAATTAAG
This sequence comes from Triticum aestivum, assembly GCF_018294505.1. Lineage (NCBI taxonomy): Eukaryota > Viridiplantae > Streptophyta > Magnoliopsida > Poales > Poaceae > Triticum > Triticum aestivum. The sequence goes on from NC_057813.1 coordinate 720,087,242, forward strand.
TGTTGTATATGAACTTTATGTATGAACTTGTATTAATTTGGTCTATTCGGTGTTGTGTATAATGAAGATATGAGCCGACAATGGATGTATGATGACCAATGCTCTCCCGGGTTCATTAATGGCGTGCATACTTTTCTGCTTGCCGCTGAGGCAAACAAGCGGGCGGATGGTTTTATGCCTTGTCCATGTGCTAGTTGTAAGAATGGTCGCAATTACTCTACGTCAAGAACCATTCACGTCCACCTATTTGAGTCCGGTTTCATGCCCCACTATAATGTTTGGACCAAGCACGGAGAAAGAGGGGTTATGATGGAAGACAATGAAGAAGAAGAGGACGACGACATCTATCCTGGCCATGGGTTCCCTGAATACGATGATACAACAATGGAGGAAGAAGCTGAGCCGGCAACGCGGAAACAAGCTGAAGAAGAGGCACCAAATGAGCCCGCTGATGATCTAGGTCGGGTCATTGCCGATGCAAAGAGAAACTGCACAAGTGATTTGGAGAGGAAGAAGTTACAGCGCATGTTAGAGGATCATAAGAAATTGTTGTACCCGAATTGTGAAGCTGACAAAAAAAGTTGGGCATCACACTGGAATTGCTGCAATCGAAGGCAGAGAATGGTGTGTCTGACAAGGGATTTGGAAAGTTGCTGGTAATGATAAAGAATATGCTTCCAAAGGACAACGAATTGCCCGAGAGTATGTATGAAGCAAAGAAGGTTGTCTGCCCTCTAGGGTTAGAGGTGCAGAAGATACATGCATGCCCTAATGACTGCATCCTCTACCGCAGTGCGTACGAGGATTTGAACGCTTGCCCGGTATGTGGTGCATTGCGTTATAAGATAAGTCGCGATGACCCTGGTGATGTCGAGGGCGAGCGCCCCAGGAAGAAGATTCCTGCCAAGGTGATGTGGTATGCTCCTATAATACCACGGTTGAAACGTTTGTTCCAAAATAAAGAGCATGCGAAGGCGATGCGGTGGCACAAAGAAGACCGTAAGAAAGACGGAAAGTTGAGAGTACCCGCTGACGGTTCGCAGTGGAGAAAAATCGAGAGAAAGTACAGGGAGGAGTTTGCAGGTGACCCAAGGAACGTATGGTTTGGTCTAAGCGAAGATGGCATTAATCCTTTTGGGGAGCAGACCAGCAACCATAGCACGTGGCCTGTGACTCTATGTTTGTATAATCTTCCTCCTTGGTTGTGCATAAAGCGGAAGTTCATTATGATGCAAGTGCTCATCCAAGGCCCTAAGCAACCCGGCAACGATATTGATGTGTACCTAAGGCCATTAGTTGAAGAACTATTACAGCTGTGGAATGGAACAGGTGTACGTACGTGGGATGAGCACGAACAGGAAGAATTTGACCTAAAGGCGTTGCTGTTCGTGACCATCAATGATTGGCCTGCTCTCAGTAACCTTTCAGGACAGACAAACAAGGGATACCGCGAATGCACGCACTGTTTGGATGATACTGACAGTATATATTTGGAGAGTTGTAGGAAGAATGTGTACCTGGGATATCGTCGATTTCTTCTGAGCAGGCATCCCGTAAGAAAGAAAGGCAAGCATTTCAAAGGTGAGGCGGATCACCGAACGAAGCCTCACCACTGTACTGGTGCTGATGTACATGATATGGTCAAGAATTTGAAGGTAATCTTTGGAAAGGGTCCTGGCGGACAACCTGTTCCGAAGGACGCTGACGGACGTGCGCCCATGTGGAAGAAGAAATCTATATTTTGGGACCTGCCCTATTGGAAAGACCTAGAGGTCCTCTCCGCAATCGACATGATACATGTGACGAAGAATCTTTGCGTGACCCTGCTTGGCTTCTTGGGCGTGTATGGGAAGACAAAAGATACACCAGAGGCACGGGAGGACCAGCAACGTATGCACGGAAAAGACGGCATACATCAGGGTCAGGCCAGCTACGCTCTTACCAAAGAAGAGAAGGAAATCTTCTTTGAATGTCTACTCAGCATGAAGGTACTGTCTGGCTTCTCGTCGAATATAAAGGGAATAATAAATATGGCAGAGAAAAAGTTCCAGAACCTAAAGTCTCACGACTGCCACGTGATTATGATGCAACTGTTTCCGGTTGCATTGAGGGGGCTTATACCGGAAAACGTTCGATTAGCCATTGTGAAGCTATGTGCATTCCTCAATGCCATCTCTCAGAAGGTAATCGATCCAGAAATCATACCAAGATTACAATATGATTTGGTTCAATGTCTTGTCAGTTTTGAGTTGGTGTTCCCACCATCCTTCTTCAACATCATGACGCACGTCCTATTCACCTTTGCGAAGAGATTAACGTTTTGGGTCCTGTATTTCTACACAATATGTTCCCCTTTGAGAGTTTCATGGGAGTCTTGAAGAAATATGTTCATAACCGTGCTAGGCCAGAAGGAAGTATCGCGAAGGGCCATGAAAATGAGGAGGTCATTGAGTTTTGTATTGACTTTATTCCTGACCTTAAGCCGATTGGTGTTCCTGAATCGCGGCATAAGGGAAGACTGGATGGAAAAGGCACGCTAGGAGGGGATCAAATAATATGTATGGACGGGCATTCTCTCACTAAAGCACACTACACAGTTCTACAGAATTCCGCCTTGGTGGCTTCGTATATGGAGGAACACAAGAATTTTCTACACTCCAAACACCCGGAGAAGTCTGACGACTGGATTACACGTGAACAAACGAGGACTTTCACCGGTTGGTTGCAGAAACGTGCCATGCATAATGGCGATATTGAAGATGACCTATACTCGCTGTCCCAGTTACGATCTTCGAATATAATGACTTTCAAAAGGTACCAGATAAATGGGAATACATTTTACACGATCGCCCAAGATAAGAAGAGCACCAACCAAAACAGTGGTGTCTGCTTTGATGCAACAACCAACATGGGAAAGGAAACATATTATGGTTACATAGAGGACATATGGGAACTTAACTATGCAGATGGTTTGAAGGTCCCTTTGTTTCGGTGCAAATGGGTGAATATGACACGAGGCGGGGTAACGGAAGACCCGCAGTACGGAATGACAACAGTGGATCTCAACAATCTTGCGTATGCAGAAGAACCATTCGTCCTAGCCAATATGTGGCGCAGGTTTTTTATGTGAAAGACATGTCTACCAGGCCGAGAAAAAGAAAAGATAAGGAAGCGAATGGATCATACGACGAGCCAAAGCGCCACATAGTTCTTTCAGGGAAAAGAAACATCGTGGGAGTGGATGACAAGACAGACATGTCAGAAGATTATGAAAAGTTTGATGAAATTGCTCCATTCACAGTGAATATTGACCCGGGCATCCAGTTAAATGATGAAGATTTTCCATGACTACGGTGCAAAGGGACACACGCGAAGAAAAAGTTTCACACCCAAAGATCCGGAATGTGATCGACTTCACTATCATCACTTTCTTCTGTGTTTCACACCCAGGAGGGAATCTCTGTAATAGTTAGGGTAGTTATGTGTTTTGGCATTTGAAACGCGAAGAAATTTTATGTGCAAACAAATTCTTTCATGCATTTACTAATTTTTTTCAGCTAAATGACCCTGAAATTGAAAAGCATTTCAAATGAGCTCAGAAAAGGTTGAAAGTTGGCATGGTATCATAATTTCACCCACATAGCATGTGCAAAAAAGTAGAGAGGGTTACGACAAAAACTGGATGCACTTCGTGTACAAAATGGACAATCTCTTTCGAAGTATCAGGGTTTCGGACGAAAACTCATCTGTTACAAAGGCATTTCATTTTTTAAATAACCAAAGCATTACCAAATTGAATATAATGATAAAACACAATAATATTAAACATAAGAAAAAAGAATCACTGAAAAATCTTTTTTCAAAGTTAAGTTATTCACAAACTAGTGATTCACACAAATTTCAAATAATTCAAAATTTAAACTATTCAAATTTGAAAACTACCGGCACTAACAGAAAGTTTGTAATTTTTTGTACCTAAAGCAAAAATATTCAGAAAGAAACTCTAAATACAGCAAAAAACAACTCAAAAATAAATAAAACAAAAATAAGTAAAGCAAAAAAAATTAAGAAAATAAAAAAGCCCGTCTACTGGGCCAAAGCGTCTGTATACGACTAGAAACACAACCTTCTGTTGGGCTAGGATGCAGGCCCGCAAAGGCCCAGAAGACCCACAGGGCAGCACTGAACAGGTAGGCCTAGTAGGCCTGCTTAGAAGAGGAGCTCGAGAGCTACCGCACTGGGGCTTATAAACCAATGCGGTAGCCCTTCGACTAGCGAGGTGGGACTAAACTTGCCGCACCGCACTGCGCCAGCGCACCCCCTTTAGTACCGGATGGTGGCTGCAACCGATACTAAAGAGGGGGTCTTTAGTACCGGTTGTAGCCACCACCCGATACTAAAGGGGGTGCGCTTCCCGCCGCTTGGCCTGGCCAAAACAGACCTTTAGTACCGGTTGGTGGCACCAACCGGTACTAAAGGTTCATCCTATATATACAACAGTTGAACAAAATTCACATTCCCTCTCTGTTTCTTCCCTCCGTCGTGCCGCCCTGCCCAGATCGACGCCTTTCCCGTCGACGTCGCCGCCCCCGCCCCTCGTCGCCGACCCCGGCCGTCCCCGCCCCTCGCCGCCGCCCCCGCCGACATCGCCGCCCCCGCC
>NC_057813.1:720092397-720097742 GCF_018294505.1 Triticum aestivum
TTCACACACACACACACACACACACATGTACACACTACACACACACACACACATTATAGAATTTTAGTTATAGAATTTTTTCTGTTTTTTAGTTATAGAAATGTTAGAAATTATTTTGTTTTGTAGTTATAGAAATATTTTTAGAAATGTTAGTTACATAGAAATGTTATAAATTTTTCCTGTTTTTTAGTTATAGAAATATTAGAAATGTTATAATTTTTTTTCTGTTTTTTAGTTATAGAAATATTTATAAAAATGTTAGCAATTTTTCCGTTTTTTAGTTATAGAAATATTAGAAATGTTAGTTATATAATCAGAAATGTTAGAAATTTTAGAATTAGTTTTAGTTAGATGAATTAGATTAATGTCAAATTGTTAGAATTTGCATATAGAATGTTAGATTAATGTTGTTTTTTTGCGGGCATATAGTATTTGTTCTCGTCGATATGCCTGGCCCGCATCCTCGCCGTCGACCCGTTCGTGACGATGTCATGCTTCAGAGGACCCATGTCCGGGACTGGGCTCTGCCGGGCTGGCATTGGGAGGTGCTACCTGGAGGGGCGTGCCGCTTGGTGAGGAACCCGGCCATGGGTCCCATCGTCGACCCTGATCTCCTTTGGTGGCGTTCGCGTGGGCCACATTTGGTGCAGAGGCAGCCGGCCCCGCCGGAGGTGGTGCATCGCCGTGTCAGGGAGGAAGACGAGCACGTCCATCGCTACATGGCTTCTATGGACGACGTCAGGTTCTCCACTACTTGGCAGGTTCTTTGGGCAGATGATCGGAGATATGATCCTGTGATGGTTCCTTCTCTTTGGGTGTCCACCGCCCGCGCCCCAGGAACCGCGAGTGGCGCCCTAGATTCTTTTGTAGTACTCGATCTTTATTAGGTACCTAGCCAGTGATGTATTCAATATATAATATTCGAGACGATGTATTCGAGATTATATATATTATTCAAGACGATGATGTATATTCGAGATTATATATTAATCGAGACGATGCATATATATTATGTACTATATGATTCAGTTTTTCCTTATTGATTGTATCCATGCATTGTAATTTGAATACTAAATTGTTCTATATTTCTTCTGTATTAGTTAAGTAAAAGCTATGGCGGACAATACCGGTAGAGACAGAAAAGAGGAATTGTTCAACATCATACGCAGCCCTGGCAGGCTAGATGATCTGAATGAAGCAGATGATGGCTCCCAATATCTGAACAATACCAGAGAGGGTGATGAAAAGATATTCAATCTCAATGACCGAGCTGATGAAGTCATGAACTATGATTCTGATTATGATGACACAAACAATGTTTATGATGACACAGAGAATGCTAATCTTCAAATAACAAAGACTACCGGCGAGGTATATTTATATAAGCAGGCATCTGGTGATCATCACATGTTTTTTTTTTTATTTTAAGATATATGAACGAATCGATCTTCCTTTTTTCAGCCCTCCGGATCGAGCAAATCTGCTTCTATAGATAGCAGGACAAAGCGAGGCCCGGGCAGATTGTTGAAGGACGGTGTAAAGTACAACATCGAATGCGTCAAACCTAGTGGCAAACCCCTGACGCCTAAGAACATTGCAAACAAGTGGACTCGTCAGTGCGGAGTTCTTGTGAAGGACAAACTCCCGATCTCCATTCAAGAATGGAAAGAGCCAAAGACTAAACGTCCAGGTGTTAATTGGGTCGACGACAGAGCCAAAAAAGACCTTTGGGATTCTCTGATGTAACATTTCACCCTACTAGATTATTTCACTAAAGCAGATGTGGACAAAGTGAAGGGCGCTGCTCTTAAGAAGATGGCAATTGCATTCAACACCCACAAGAAAATTGTATGGGCCAACTACCTCGTTGCAGAAAGGAAGACTCCAGAATTCACGGGAACACTGGAGAAGCAAAGAGAACACTGGGACAATTTCATGAAATTCAAGGATTCAGAAATATCTAAGGAACGGTCGATAAAAAACAAGGCCAATGCCGCAAAAAAGACGCAGTTCCATAGGCTGGGTCCAGGTGGCTACACGGTGGGAATGCCTAAGTGGGATAAGTCTGAGCAAGAGATGGAGGGTGCAGGGGTCACTCCGATTACTAGGAGCTGGCCCCCCAGGTGCAGAAGTTGGTTCTATGCCCATGGGGGGGCGTTGGACCCGAAGAAAGGTCTGGTTTCAAAGAAGGCAAGTCTAAAAGGAGCCGAACAAAAAATACTTGACACAATAGAAGAAGCTCGAGCGGGAGTGTTCACGCCCAACAGAGAGAACGACGAGCTTACGCGCGCCCTGGGAAATCCTGAACACCCGGGAAGAACACGAGGCATGGGCGTTATTCCCTAGTATGAGGGCTTTTCAGACTGGAACGACGACTACAGGTCCCGTGCAAGAAAGAAGATGGAGGAGAAGAAGAAGAGGAAGCTGGAGGAGGATCAGAGGAAGCAGGACGCAGAACGCCTTCAAGGCCTAGAAGCAAGGCACGCGGACTTGGCACTCAAATTCCAGCAGCAGCAGCAGCAGATCGACTCACTTAGCTAGGAAAGGGGGTCTCAGCAGCGGCATCAGCAAGCGGATGTTCATCCATCATTGGATAGCACCGTCCCATCCATGCCGAGAAGCAGCGTCGGTTCTGCCCCGGGCGACACACTGTTGGATACATACCACCCTGTGGATGACATCATAGAGAACACTAACTATGAGCTACACTCCAAAATGAAGAACATATCCATGAAGGTGGCGGACGGCGTTGCTTTCACAAATACCCCTGAAGCAACCTTCCATTGCATCCCGATTCCAGAGAGCTATGCTCGTGTCATGGTTGATGAAGTGGTGGAGCCATATTCAATGCTAGCACTTGATATTGCTGGAGGTGATGGCGAGCGCACACTAGGAGAGGCCGTACATCGTATCATCCTATGGAGAAAGGATTGCATCATCTTTCCAAGTCCACCGACACCGCATCGTCTGCCGACTCCTCCTCGAAGTCCGCCACCGAGTCAGCAGACTCCCACTCCTCCAAGTCCACAAATGTGTGAGCCGACTCCTCCTCGAAGTCCGCCACCGTGTCAGCAGACTCCCGCTCCTCCAAGTCCACGAACGCGTGAGTCGACTCCTCCTCTAAGTCCGCCACCTCCTCCATGTCCCCGAACGCGTGAGCAGACTCCTCCTCCTTCATGTCTGGCACAGCGTCAGGCGCCCACTCCTCCTGCTTCAAGTCCAGCACAGCGTCAGCCACGTCAGCCGTCTCCGCCGTCTCAGCAATCGCAGAAGAGACACGCCGCAGCTATGGTGCGTAGCGGTACGAGTCGAGGTAGTACAGGAAGTACAAGCGAAGACAAGCGATATAAATATGGTCCAAGCCTCGCTCCTCTTCCTCAGAGGCCTTACGACATGACCGAGGAGCAAAACGCAGCCATAGTGCAGGCCCAAGTGGATGCCAATTTTGGACCGAAACCGGCACCGCCGCCAAAGGAGAAAGTGCCCGAGAAAACGATTGACCACTTCATTCGTATGGCTAGAGCACCAGCTCCCAAGCCTGTTGACTCAGACTATGAGCGCCAAATCAGGAAGCTACATCGAGCACGACTACAGAAGGAAGCGAGCTCGAGCTCGAGCCAACAAGCAGCCGGCAAAAATGCGGGAAAACCGTTCCCCAGCTGGGAGAACAGGCGGTGCAAGCGATCCCCCAGCTTGTTGTGCCAACAACACATGAGAGGAGTACGTGCGCCAAATATTATTGTGGGCAAACCGTTAGCGTTCCCCAGCAGGGCGATGTGGTAATAATGGAGGAGCATATAATGCAGGCTGAAATGCTCAAGATCTCTGTTGGACAACTCTTCGAAATCGAGCCCATGTCTCCGCTTAGAGAATCAGAAATAAAATGGAAATATGTCCGGGGCCAACCTTTGGTCCATCCAGACAAGGCCAAGGACCTCCCAACGAGAATGTATGAATTGCATCAATGGTACATGAACATTACCAAGATTTCCAATCGAGAGTCCCTCATGGTGAATGTCAAGCATGAGCATTACTACCATGAGAAAGCTCTGGCCATTGAGTATTCAGAACTATTTTAGTTATACAATCAAGACGCACTCGACAAGTCTATCGTCAGTTGCTATTGTCTGTAAGTGATTTCTTTCTATAATTTAAGTCTCAAGCTAGTTATGTAGTGATAATTTTGATCAATCATTATATGTAATTATCCTCACTATATTCTTTTCTGTGGTATTATATGCAGGATGAAGATATATGAAATGAAAAAATCTGGACGCTATGGCATTGGGTTCATTGACCCAAATACCATTAATGAGTACATATGGAACCTTCCAGTTTATCAAGCAAGTGTAGAGGAAAGCATGCTAGAGTTCTTGAAGCGCCTCAATACCAATGAAGATATACTATTTCCTTACAACTTCCCGTGAGTCACACTGTCTTGTACTACAAATTTTGTTTTTCTTTGCCGGCTTAATTAAGACATGCAAATGTGTGCGCATGCAGCTGGCACTGGATCTTGTTAGACATTAAAGTTGAGGAAGGAAAAGTTGAATTACTGGATTCACTAACTAAAGAAGATAAAAACTACACCATCGTGAAGGGGATAGTCAACATGTAATTTCAATCATTATTAACTATATCTCGGCCTATTATTATTTCGTCATTTCCTGATATGAACTATTTAATAACCCCTTTATTAATTTTCTTTGCTGGCGGGCAGGGCATGGGCAAAGTTCATCAAGGTGACTCCAGGCAACTAGGCAAAAAAGTTGTTTTTGGCATCGACCAAAGGTAAGTAATTAAGTAGTACTAGCTAGCTATCATCTCTTTAATTCTTGTTTCAATATCATTAATTAATTATCATGCTTGATTAATCATTATCTGATTCAATTCCATTCTCGTAAAGGCCCTGAAGCAGGTGTCGGGGAATAATCCGTGTGCATTCTATGTTTGCGAGAATATTCACATGATGGCGTCCGAAAGGAGCAGATCTGATAGACAGGACTGGGTACGTTTGTCAGAATACTATTCACACCATTATCGATATCTAGTCACACAACTAATACACATGCATATTGATCTCCTTCTTAACAGTTCAGAGAGGTGCGGGATAAGCTCCTACCATCGGACCACATACTAGCATTTCAAGAGGAAATAGCCGGATTTTTGCTCGACCAGGTCATAGATCCCAAAGGAGAATACTATTACCCGCTACCGTCCCCATGAACCACTTGTCATCGTGCTCCGGAGGCACCAAGGCAACATATGTAGGAGAAATTGTATATGTATATACATGTGTATGTGTGAATAATTAATGGTGTTGGTTGTGAGACATTTGATGATAT
>NC_057813.1:720098088-720127350 GCF_018294505.1 Triticum aestivum
AGCAACCGGTTCTAATGTCCTACGCGCACACGGGCCTGACTCGTGCCACGTGGTGTCACTTTAGCACCGGTTCGTGACGAACCGATACTAAAGGGAGGGGAGGGGGGAGGGGCCTTTAGTCCCCACTCTTTAGTGCCGGTTGGCAAACCGGCATTAAAGGCCGTTACGAACCGGCACTAAAGGCCGGTTCTGCACTAGTGTCAAATACATAAAAATTTCAACAAAAATGGGTTTTGGTTTTAAAGATATGAACCATCTAAACTGTGATAAGGGAAGTAAAAGTGATGGATTTTGAGATGAAGAGGGGAGAGATATTGTGAGACATGCATGTGTCATAGTGACCTGTCGTGAACAGGAAAAGAGAGAAAGAAGGACGCTAAAGTGGATTGATAACTGACGTGCTGATACGAGGCTATTAATGCGAATGGTAGATACTATGCGTATACGAGGAAGGCTAGCTCGCAAGCAGGGATCTCCAGCAGAACCAACGACGCATGCATGCACCAGACCTCCCGTGCATGGAAGAATAGCTTTTCCCCACAGCACTTGTGCCTCGCAGCAAAGGAGGAAGAGAGAGAGAGAGTCATGCAGCCAGGGCTGCAATTTTTATATTTCCATGGGAAAGATCAGTAGGTGAAGATGGACGTAGCAAGCAGCGGCAAATAAGCAAGGAAATGACCGATTGGGTGGCGGCGAGCAGCGGTGAAGCCGCTGACATTGTAAAGTGGCAGCGGAAGTGTGTGTGTGTCATGTGTGTCTGCACTCTGCTGAATCTCCGGATCCAAGGCCACCGGTTGGGTCAGGGGCACCCCTGTCGCCCCCTCCTTGTGCTTTTTATTCCATCCACTGCACTGCCATAACTAATTAATTAATGATCCCTATTTTTTTTACCAGTTTATGTATGTCTGGTGATAATTAAGAGCGTTGCAGGCCTGATCTCAGCAATCTGGTTTCGATTATCAGGAGAAAAAAAAGATGTGCTGCTTACGTGAGTAGTATTATTCAACTCTGTTCTTCGGAGAAGAAATTGATGATGAGCTTGCAAGAACTGGTGGTGCGTGCAATTCAGCAATAGCAACAAAAACTATTGTTGTTGTTAGAATAGTTGCATAGAGATAGGACTTGTTGTTTAAACTTGTACTTCATCTCTATCTCTTCTTCTTCTCTCTCCCGTAGCTCTCCTCTCTATATCTCCTGTAACGGTCATCATGATCGATCTCCTCAACTTGTACGTCAAGGCTTATGCCATATATATATAGACGCGGCCCGAGACAAAGGGTTCAACGCTTTCCAACCTATTTTACATGGTAGTCAGAGCCTCTTCCTCATAGATCAAAGATCGCATCTAGCTACCTCCCTAAAAGCGCATCAAGCCTTCTCCCTCGATCGAGATCATGTCCACCACCGCCGCTGCATCGCTGTCCGGCACCTCGGGCGCGATCACCACCACCTCATCCTACGCCTTCGCACCATCCTCATCCAGCACCACTGCGGGGTTTCTCGGATCAGCACCATAGGAGAAGCTCACGAGGGGAAACTTCCTCTTATGGAAGGCCATTGTGCTGCCTCAGATCAAAGGTGCACAGATGGAACACCACCTCGACGGGACGAGCCCGCCACCGCCGGCCACCCTCACCGTTACCAAGGACGGCAAGGAGGAACAGATCTTCAACTATGCCCGATCCCTCTGGTACGCACAACAGCAGCAGCTACAAGGGTATCTGATGGGATCTCTCTCCCGCGATATCCTCGCACAGGTCGCGACGTTGCAGACGCCGGCAGAAGTCTGGAGCGCCATCCACGCCATGTTTGTCGCCCAGAGCCAAGCCCAAGCCATCAACACCCGCATCGAGCTCACTAACCTAAAAAAGGTAACATGACAATGGCTGAATATCTTGGCAGGATAAAAAGTCTCACTGATGAAGTTGCGTGCACTGCCGCGGCTCTCTCCGACCCGGAAATCGTCTCCAAGATCCTCGCTGGTTTGGACATGGAGTACAATCTGGTTGTTTCCGCACTTGCTGCTCGTGTGGAACCCATCACCGTCCAGGAGCTGTACAGCCAGCTACTGAGCTTCGACGCGCGCCTCACCCTTCTTCATGGAGGCGATCTACGGCAGTCCTCGGCCAACTCTGCTGCTCGTGGTCGCGGCCGTGGGCGCGGTCACCAAGGGCAGAACCGTGGCGGCGGCTGCGGACGCGGCGCTCCTCAGGGCGACGGCGCTCGCTCTGGTGGGGGTTACGGCTACAACAACGGGGGCGGCTACAACAATTCCAACAGCAGCGGTGGCGGCGGCAGCTTCAACTCCAACAACAGCCACCGTCCTGCCGCCTCACGTCCTCGTCCCCGATGCCAGCTTTGCAAGAAATCCGGCCATGAGGTCATGGATTGTTGGCACCGCTGCGATGAGAATTTTGTCCCTGACTCACGCCATGTTGCTGCTGCCATGCGCGAACAAGCCGGAGAAGGCGTCTGGTACGTTGACTCTGGTGCCACCGATCATGTCACCAATGAACTAGAGCAACTTGCTCTTCGCGAGAGGTACCATGGCGCTGATCAGATCCATACTTCAAGTGGAGGAGGTATGGACATTTGCCACATTGGTCAAGCTTCAATTAATTCCCCTAATCTTAAACGTGATCTCATTCTTAAGGATGTCCTTCATGTCCCACAAGCTGATAAAAATCTTGCATCCATGTCTCGTCTAGCCACCGATAATAATGTTTTCTTTGAAACTCACCCTCGTTATTTTTTCATCAAGGATCGGGCAACGAGGGAACTTCTCCATCACGGTAGATGCATTGGGGGTCTCTACCCCATCACATCAGGAGCACTTAGTCGTCAGCATCGTCAAGTCTACTCCGTCATCAAACCCTCTTTAGAAAAGTGGCATCAAAGATTAGGACATCCATCTTCAGTTATAGTGAAACAAGTAGTTAATAAAGGCAAACCTCCTTTGTCACAAAGTTCCATTAGTGAGTCTATTTGTGAAGCTTGTCAATATGCCAAGAGTCACCAGCTTCCGTATCCCAAGTCTTATAGTGTTTCTCATGCTCCTTTAGAGCTTATTTTTAGTGATGTATGGGTCCATGCCCGAGATTCTTTTGGCAGAAAAAAATATTATGTCAGTTTCATTGATGACTACAACAAGTTTACTTGGATTTATTTACTCAAGTATAAATCTGAAGTTTTTTCTATCTTTCAAGAATTCCAGAAACTCGTTGAAAGACAATTTGATAGAAAAATTCTGTCAGTCCAAAGTGACTGGGGAGGGGAGTATGAAAAACTCAACTCTTTCTTCTGGAGCATTGGCATTGCTCATCATGTGTCATGTCCTCACGCACATCAACAGAATGGCTCTGCTGAGCGCAAACATCGCCACATAGTCGAAGTTGGCCTCTCCCTTCTAGCTCATGCTTCCATGCCTCTAAAATATTGGGATGAAGCGTTTATTGCTGCCACCTATCTTATTAATAGGCTTCCTAGCAAAGTCATTGGCAACTCTACTCCATTAGAGCGCTTGTACCACCAAAAACCTGATTACAACTCTCTTAGAATTTTTGGGTGTGCTTGCTACCCCAATTTGCGTCCATACAACCACCATAAGCTTGAGTTTCGATCCACTCAGTGTGTTTTCCTAGGTTATAGCAATCTCCATAAAGGGTACAAGTGCCTTGAAGTCTCTACTGGACGCATTTATATTTCTCGTGATGTTGTTTTTGATGAAACAATTTTTCCTTTTGCCAAGCTTCACCCCAATGCGGGAGCTTTACTTCGTGCTGAATTTGCACTCTTATCTGATTTTGATGCACCTTCTGATCATGGGGGAGAGTTAACTGAACTTGATCATGTGCAAAAATCCACAACATATTCTGGTTCTGTTGCAATTTCTACTAATCCAAACTGTGATTTCATGTGTCAGGAAACAAACAAGGGCGGCGCGGAGCACAATGCAGATTTGGCTGACGACACGCGATCCCAGGTGGATCTACACGCTCAGCCTGCCGCTGTCAGCACGCGATCCCAGGGCGATCCGCTCGTGGGCCTGGACTCACGTGGGCAGGCGACCGACCAAGCAGCCAGGATGGAGCCCACTGGCCTTGACGCATCGCCTCACACCACGTCTCCGCGCATCGAGCCACCCGCCAGCCCATGTGCGGGAAGGGGCGAATCCCCTGTCACCCCGTCACCGCGGGCCCCCTCAGTGGCCGACCACGGGCGCGTGCCCGGCCCCACAATGGCCAGTCGCGGCAGGGCGTTATATTCCGCCTGCGCGCCTGGGTCCCCGACCGGCAGGGCGGCAGATTTCGCCTCAGATCAGGAGCCGACAGATTTGCTCCCTGATAGAGAACCGACTGGATCTTCTGTGGCCAATAACACTTCACCAGGATCGCGTGCTCCGTCTTTCACAGCGGCTGTTCCTGTGTCTTCTACAACTTCTCTTTGGCAAACAAGGTCCCGGTCAGGTATTGTCAAAGAAAAACAATACAATGATGGTACTATAAGGTATGACAAAGTTAAACGAGCTTTTCTTACCACTACCGGTGAACCAATTCATTTGCATGATGCCCTTGCTAATAAGGATTGGAAGGAAGCTATGGACAATGAATATGATGCACTGATGAAAAATAAAACTTGGCACTTGGTACCACCAAAACATGGTGACAATGTTATTGATTGTAAGTGGGTATACAAGATAAAAAGAAAGTCTGATGGAAGCATAGATAGGTATAAGGCTCGATTAGTTGCAAAAGGTTTTAAGAAGAGATTTGGAATTGATTATGAAGATACATTTATCCCTGTTGTTAAGTCTACCACTATTCGACTTGTTCTGTCTATTGCTATTTCCAGAGGTTGGAGCTTAAGACAGCTAGATGTTCAGAACGCGTTTCTTCATGGTGTTCTTGAGGAAGAAGTGTTCATGAGGAAACCACCAGTCTATGAGGATGACAGCACACCACAGTATGTTTGTAAGTTGGACAAATCATTATATGGCTTGAAACAAGCACCAAGAGCTTGGTATCACAGATTGAGCATGCAGTTGCAACACCTTGGGTTCATACCATCCAAGGCAGATACCTCATTGTTCTTCTTTAGAAAAGGCAATGTTACTATTTTTGTGCTTGTTTATGTAGATGATATAATTGTTGCTAGTTCAAGTGCAGAAGCTACTACTTGCTTGCTTAAGGATTTGAAATTGGAGTTTGCGCTCAAAGACTTGGGCGATCTTCATTATTTTCTTGGAATAGAAGTGAAGAAAATTAAAGATGGCATACTCCTCTCACAGGAAAAATATACCACTGATATTCTCAAAAAGTGGGTTTGGAAAATTGCAAGCCAGTTAATACACCAATTTCTACCTCAGAAATGCTTACAGCAGAAAGTGGAGAAGCTCTTGCACCAGTTGATGCAAAAAATTATAGGAGTGTTGTAGGAGCCTTGCAATATTTAACTCTTACTCGTCCTGATATTTCCTACTCAGTAAACAAGGTATGTCAATATTTGCATGCACCTAGAACTACTCATTGGACTGCAGTTAAGAGAATTCTAAGGTATCTTAAGTACTCAGAAGGTCTTGGACTTCAAATTACCAAGTCCTCCTCTCTTCTTGTAACTGCTTATTCAGATGCAGACTGGGAAGGATGTGCTGATGATAGAAGATCTACAGGTGGTTTTGCTATTTTTCTGGGAACAAATCTTGTGTCATGGAGCGCAAGAAAACAGGCCACTGTCTCAAGATCAAGTACAGAGGCTGAATATAAAGCCTTGGCTAATGCTACAGCTGAAGTAATGTGGATTCAGACACTTCTTTATGAGCTTGGCATTAAAGCACCTCAGGCTGCGAGATTATGGTGTGATAATATTGGTGCAACTTATCTCTCAGCCAATCATGTTTTTCATGCTAGAACAAAGCACATTGAGGTAGACTTTCATTTTGTCAGAGAAAGAGTGGCTCGGAAGTTGCTTGACATCAAGTTCATCCCTACAGGAGATCAACTTGCAGATGGGTTTACAAAACCACTTTCTTTGAGAGGATTGGAAAAGTTTGCATACAATCTCAACCTTGGCAAAGCTCAGTGAGGTTCAGATTGAGGGGGAGTGTTAGAATAGTTGCATAGAGATAGGACTTGTTGTTTAAACTTGTACTTCATCTCTATCTCTTCTTCTCTCTCTCCCGTAGCTCTCCTCTCTATATCTCCTGTAACGATCGTCATGATCGATCTCCTCAACTTGTACGCCAAGGCTTATGCCATATATATACAGACGCGGTCCGAGACAAAGGGTTCAACGCTTTCCAACCTATTTTACAGTTGTAGCTAAAGCAGGGTAATTGCAACAAAAGGAAAACTCTATTTATTGTGGCAAGTAGTAACAAATGCTTCCCACGTAAATGACGCACGTAGACAAGACTTGACACACAGAACTGCAGCTAATACACACCATTCATTCCTGAAGAAATGAATGAATGGACAACAACATGAGTACCAACCAATCAAACAACAAAGTGGTCAACACATAAGTCTTTCTCTACCACACACAAATCTCAATGAAACAAGCCAACAATGCGTGACCTGTGCCGCGCATACCCCATGTATGCAAAAATAAGTATCATTGGTAAGAAATGAAAAAGAGTATTTGTTGCCCATAACAAGAAGTGTGTGTCCATCAAGAGAGAAGAGAGGTTCAAGCCAAATCAAATCACAACACATATAACAGCACTGTATCGACAGGCACGGCGTGACGCCGCGCGGGATAGGCTAGTGTAGAGCTACTATCGACCTAACATAAATTTTAAGCATTTTGCTTAGCTAAATATGCAACCTGAATTCCTAAATCACCATTACAAACACACTGCAGTCGAAGACACATTTATTCTCTCAGCATTAGAAAGCCGACTACCTAAAATTTATAATCTAAATATCAGCCTACAAATGTTGTTGCTTTATATATAAAGCGGGGGAAACCTTTTTTCGTCATCAACAAAATTGTGATAGACTAATTTGGTTGGCAAGTCGTAGGAGCACATGACACGAATCGAGCTAGGCAAGCATGGAAACAGAACGGAGCTAAAATCAAGCTTGGAACTAGCTAAAAGAGACTCGTTCCCTTACCAAAGGGGTCGATGGAGAGATCCAAGGGTGTGGTGTGGCACGCACCTTGGAACCGAAGCAGAGGATTTGGGCGCACAGAAGACGGAGCTCGGGCCATGTCGCGCGCAGAGCTCGCTTCTTCCATGGACGGACCGGCGCAGCCCCGGACCGCTGGTGGCGGCGGGTGAGACTGAGCCCCCCACCCGCCGCACTCTCCTGGGGAAAACCCTATTTGACAATCTCTGCGTCAAACAGTCGACCGATCGCACAGGGGATCGACCGATCGCACAGAGGACGCGATAAAGTGGGCCGACCCATCTCCCGCTGTAGGAAGTCCCGGTTTTGGGAACTTTCTAGAAGTTTCCCAACCGGTTTTTATCAGTTTCTAGAGGGTTCCTTAAGCGGACTTTTTTTCTTTTATTTTCTGTTTCTCTTTCCTTTTTCAGTTTTTTTTCCTGTGCTTTCAAGAATGTTCTCATAAAAAATTTGTTCACAATTTCGAAAAATGTTCTCGTTTTGAAAATTTGTTCGGGGAGTTTCAAATAATGTTCGGGCTTTCAAAATTTCTTTAGAAATTCAAAAAATTTCCCATAAAAAATTTGTTCACAATTTCGAGTTAATTTCTCTTTGCAACAAATTTTCTTTCTTTGTTTTTTTATTTCCATTTCGGGTCTTCTCATTTTAAAAAAAAATATTTTTCATGTTTCCAAACTATTTTCTGTTTTCAAAAAATGTTCTCAAAATTCAAAAATTGTTATTGTTACACAAAAAAGTTCAAAACTTTCAAAATTCAGAAAATGTACCCGATTTCAATTTGTTGTTCACGTATTCAACCAAAATTCATGCTACCAAATTTGTTCGGGATTTTTCAAAACTGTTCTCCGTGTCAAAATTTGTTCTCAAGATTCAAAAAATGTTTGTGCTGTGAAATTTGTTCTTCGTTTCGAAATTTGTTCTCAAGATTGAAAAAATGTTCATGCTTAAAAAATTGTTCATGCTTTGGAATTTGTTCTTCATTTCAAAATTAGTTCTCAAGATTCAAAAAAATGTTCGTGCTTAAAAAATTGTTGGCGCTTTGGAATTTGTTCTCCGTTTCGAAATTTGTTTTCAACATTCAAAACATGTTCGTGCTTAAAAAATTGTTCGCGCTTTGGAATTTGTTCTCCGTTTTGAAATTTGTTCTCAACATTCAAAAAATGTTCGTGCTTAAAAAATTGTTCGCGCTTTGGAATTTGTTCTTTGTTTCGGAATTTGTTCTCAACATTCAAAAAATGTTCGTGCTTAAAAAATTGTTCGCGCTTTGGAATGTGTTCTCTGTTTCGAAATTTGGTCTCAACATTCAAAAAATGTTCGTGCTTTAATGTTTTTTTTGCAAATTCCGAAACGTTCATGTTCTCAAAAAATCTTTGGGAAATTCAAAATTTGTTCGTTTCCATAATTTTGTTTGCATTTGTGAAAAAAGTGTACGTTCAAAAAGTTACTCAAAATTTGTGTTCTAGACATCTTAAAAAAAATACTCAACATTTGTGTTTTTGAAAAACTGTTCATAATTTGGAAAATGTTCCGATTATAATTTTTTGTTCCTGTTTTTCAGAAAATGTTTGGATTTCCAAAAAATTGTTCATAATTTAAATTTTGTTCTCCCATTAAAATTTGTTCCTTTTTTTAAAAAATTGTGTTTTAAATTTTTTTGACTTTTAAAAAATATTGTTCAAAATTAGAAAATGTTTGCATTTCAAAAATATTTACTGTTTTCAGAAAGAAAATCACGTTCAATATTTAGAAATAAGTTTATCTCATTGTGGCTTATAGTTGACACACACTGGCTGCTATTTTAGACATCTAATCTTAGTAGTTATGGTGGCTTGTGACGTTGTTAACGAGCAAGAGCTTCTTGGTTCGATCCCTTAAACAGAGTTGTGTTTTTTGTTTTGCCACAGACGTTTAGTTCTTGAAGTGTCGCGAATCGTATTTAACACAAAGACTTGTCTGGCGCAGCGGTTTACTCAGCACGCCACTCATTCCGTGGTCGTGTGTTCGAATCCCAGCTTTAAGCCTACTTCTTTTTGGCGTTTTTCACGTCGATCAGGCGCGGTGGCACTGCACCTGCCAATGGGCCGGCCCACGCCCAGCCGCCCTGTGCGAAAGGTCGACCTCTTGCCGCAGTTAGCCGCATATAGGAGGTCCCCTCCCCTGGAGCTATGATCTGCGCAATCTCCTCTCCTCTGGTGGGCTTTTCAGTTGGCCACTTGCATAGCTGAATTGGCTGGAAAAAAATGGAGAGAACGACGTGGGCTGCTGAAAAAGCCCACCGGCTCGTTAACCTCATTCGTTAAGCTTAAGAAAGAAGTATACAAATCACCCTCAAATCCACTCTTTGGGACACACACCCCCCTGAACTCAAAACCGGGACAAATAACACCCTCAAATCATCAAAATCGGGTTAATAACCCCCTCAAGCTCCGAACCGCCGCGCACCAAACAACACCTTCAAGAAGGAATGCGACACCGACGATGCTGCTGCCCGGACTTGTCCTAGGGTCTCCCCCGGCACGCGGAGGGAGGTGGGGGATGGATATCACCGACACGCTCCAGGATGGAATGGTGGCACCCGCAGGTGTCACCGCATCGGAGCCGAAGAACCTGCAAGGATTTCTCCTGCACTCCAACCCCACCGCCCAACGGACCAGAGCCGACCAGCCAGACCGCCACCCATCACCATGCGCCAACGCGGTTGCGCCGCCACCCACGCCGCCTCACTGCGAACACCAACACGAGGCCAAGAGGACCGGAGAGAAGCGCCCCGCGGAGGGACAAGCAGCACGGAAGCCGAACGAGAGGGAGGCCAGAACATCTGGCACCATCGCGGTAGCCGTCCGGACACGGCAGGGCATGCCAGGCCACCCCTGGCCCGGCCAGGCCTGAAATGGGCCCACTAAGCCCCGCCGCCACGCTGCAGCAAGCCGGCGATGGCGCCACCGGTACCCTGCCGCTCATCGCCTCTCGGAAGCCACGAAGCAGACCCACCCCGCCGCCGGCCCGCACAGGCCCAGATGGGGCCCGAAGGGCCCAGATCTGGGCCGAGCGCCGCCGCCAACGGCGACGCTGCCGTCCAAAAGTCTGCCCCCGCTTGCGCCAGGGACCCCCGCCGCCGCGCTGGACCGCCGCCGCCTAGAGACACCGCCCGGGATCGCCCCGTCCCGCGCCGGCGGACCCCGAGAGGGGAAAGTCCAGGGGGCCGCCGCCACCAACGTCGCCCGGGCCAGGCCTGCAGCGGGCACTGGCGACGGCGGCAGGGAGGAAGAGGGAGGGGGAGGCACGCGGGGGAGGAGGATGGGCGTGGCCGGCCGCCAGCGGGGCCGGCACGGTCGCGGTAGAGAGGAGGGGGAGGGTCAAGCCTTTTCCATCACCCCTTCCCTTTGGTGATTTTAAGAAGGATTTGAGTACATTGCATGAGAAGTTGAAAGTTGAAAATCTACAAACTGTGTTGTTATTTGGAAAATCACATGGAAGCTTTGCAAAGACTTTTGGTGATTTGTTTGCGGAAGCAACATCCCTTCGTACTATTTTTTTTTTGTCTGAGGCATCTTATAGTTATATTTTGGAGGTCGTGTTCGGCAGCCTTCCGAGATTTGTCCATCTTCACTACCTAAAGATAGATGCAAAATTAAGTTTGAACACGAACATCTCAAGATTTTATAACCTGAGGGCCCTAGATCTTCAACAGTGCACTGTCCACCTTGGTCTTCATAGAGCAATGAGCAACCTTGTATAAATGTGTCATGTTTTGTCCAAGACGTCGGTTTCAAGTTAAGGGAGATAGGACAGTTGGAACAGCTTGGTGGGTTACTAAGAATCTATAACATTGAGAATGTTGAACGGAAGGAAGAAGCGGATGAAGCAAAATTGGTACACAAAATCCACTTAGAGGAGCTATAAATACGGTGGTGTATATATGGAGAAATACTTGTTCAACCTTTTCAAATACTTGTTCAACATTTATAATACTTGTTAACATTTTTCAAATAGTTGTTCAACATTTTTGAAATACTTGTTCAACATTTTTATTTTGAATGCTTCATTAACATTTTTATATACATGATCGACATTTTTTAAATACTTGTAAAAAAATTAAAATACTTGTTAAATATTTTTCAAATACTTGTTTCAAATGTTTTTTGTTATATAATATTTTAAAGTATAAACAAGGACAAAAGTAAAGCAAAAAAATGAAATCAGAAAATGTAAAAAAAAGAGGATCTGGCCTCTCTCGAGCCTAGGCCGGCCCAATTCGCCCTCTCCTCCAGCAAGCATTCCCTCTCTCTCGCAGAAAGAGGGAAACAGAGAGTAACTAGTTGACGAGCACTTCTTCGGGAGCCTCACAACGATCAGCACCATTTGGCGCGCTCTCAGCCGCCCGCCACGTGTCGTGCTCCGGGCGCTCCCTTCGGCTTATTATTTTTATTTTTACGCACGCGTTTTCGGCTTTAAATGGTTTTTCCTGGGTTTTCCCGACGTTCTGGTTTTTCACCGGTCTTCCTTAGCTTTTGGGAAAAAAATTTGAATTTTTTTTCGCGAGAAAATGCGTTTTCGTTTTTTTTGGCCTCCGCGAGAGGCACGGTTTTGCTTTCGAGAGGGGCACAACCATGCCTCTCGGAAACGAAAAAACATGTTTTCTGTTTTTTTTCCGCAAGAGGCATGGTTTTTTTATTTTAGAAATGAAAACTTTCCTTATCAAAGAGGGGCCGGGGGCTGGAAGAGAAAAGAAAGAGGGGCCCGCCCAGGAGGCACGGTTTTGCTTTGAGAGGCATGACCGTGCCTCTTGGCAAATGAAAAAAAATACCCGTTTTATGTTTTTTTTCTTCCGCGAGAGGCACGGTTTTGCTTCCGCGAGAGGCACGTCAGTGCCTCTCGAAAACGGAAAAGAAAATATGTTTTCTGTTTTTTTTTCTTCCACGAGAGGCACGGTTTTGCTTCCGCGAGAGGCACGGTCGTGCTTTCATGAGAGGCATGATCATGCCTCTCGAAAACAAAAAACACATTTTCTAAAAAAATCCCTTCTGCGAGAGGCACGATTTTGCTTCTGCGAGAGGCACAGTTGTGATTTCACGAGAGGCACGGTCGTGCCTCTTTTAGAAAGGCAAAAACATGCTCCTACTTCGGTTTTTTCGTCTGGGTTTTTTGTTAAAAAAAAGTACGTTAAAACCTATCAACATTATAATGATCTCGACGCGAGGAATCCGACGGTGAAAACAGTTTGAGATTTGGACACACTGTTTAAAAAACATTTTGAATAAATGGATCATCAAGAAAAGAGAAAACTCCCAGCACGCCACTTGTCACAACCTGAGAAGATGGGAGTGATTATTGTGAGGAGTACTCCTCAATTAGTGATTTTGGGAAAATAGGGGCGCCCCTATTGTGTCCTCTTCCTTGGCGCCTTATGCACCACTTTTGCCTGGTGCCGCTCAGGTGCAGCTCACTTGGACCGGCCCATTCATTCTATCGCCCCCGTCGCTCGATCATAGTGGTGCTCAATCGAGCCCTTCCTAGCATCGCTCGACAAAAAAACTCGCTTGATAGATTCAGTTGACAACGTTGATCAGTTTAGTTAACCGCGTTGACCATCTCTTTAAAAGAAGCTCATCAATTTTCAGGAAAAGTTCATCAATTTTTTTAAAAAAGTTCATTGATTTTTAAAAAAAACATCGGATTTGAGAATAGTTCATCGAATATAAAAAAAGTTCATCAAATCTGAAAAAAAAGTTCATCAAATATGAAAAAAAAGTTCATCAAATCTAAAAAAAGTTCATTGATTTGAAAAAAAGTTCATCAAATTTTAGAAAAAAGTTCATTCAATTTTGTCAAAGTTCATTCAATTTGAAAAAAAAGTTTATCAATTTGGAACAAAAGGTTCATTCAATGAGTATTAAGAAAAAAAACCAAACAAAATTGTTCCAAATAAAAAAGAAAATCAAAAGGAGAATAGAAGAAGGTGTAAGAAAAAAAGAGGAAATATGTTTCGATTGAGCACATAAGTTGTAGTCAGTAGGGTGGTTAGCGCAGCGCGTATTGACCAGGAGGTCCCCGGTTCGAATGTTGGCTATGAAATGGCATATATTCGATGCTTAAGGCGCCGAGTAGGATTTGGCCATTGTACTGTCATTATTGAAGTAGATTGGAAATAATTTGTAGTTGGGCCCCTTTTGCCCGGACTATGGGCCAGCCCTGGTCTGAAGTCTGATGCGTGTGTTACTTTGAAATCACTAGTTAAGAAGTATTTGTTGCGAAGATCATTCCAACTTTCCCAGGTTGCGACAAGTGGTGCACTGCATGTGCACCACTAGGTTGCTGTGCACCACTTATCGCAACCTGGGAAGTTGGAGTGATCTTACATGTGCGCCACTTGTCGCAACATGTGAGTTTTCCTTTTTTTTTAGATCTGTTTATTCAAAACAGTGTATCTCTTAAACCGTGCATCCAAATCTCGAACCGCTTTCGCCCTTGGATTCCTCGCGTCGAGATCTTCAAATCTAGATCCAGTGTTGATAGGTTTTGACGAACTTTTTTTTCACGAAAAAGCGCGAACAAAAAACCGAACCGGGAGCATGGGTTTTTTTCCTTTCCGAAAGAGGCACGTCCGTGCCTATGAAGAAATCACAACCGTGCCTCTCGCGGAGGCAAAACCGTGACTCTCGCAAAAAGAAAAAAAAGAAAAAAAATTATTTCGTTCCCGAGGAGGCACAGCCGTGACTCTCGCGAAAGCACAACCGTGCCTCTCGCGGAAGCAAAACTATGACTCTCGCGAAAGAAAAAAACAGAAAACACATTTTTTTCCGTTTCCGAGAAGGCACGGCCGTGACTCTCGCGAAAGCACAACCGTGCCTCACGCGGAAGCAAAACCGTGACTCTCGCGAAAGAAAAATAAACATAAAGCACGTTTTTAAAAGAAGATAGGATACCGTTTTCTTTCTTCCCGTGGAAGAAAGGACCATTTGGCTAGGATTTCTCGTGCCTTCCATTGGTGCCGCCGCCGGTCTACATCGTCTCAAATGCACTTGAATAACATTTTGGAGCATCAATTTTATTGATTTCCATGAATGTCATATGGTGATGAAATTTTGCAAGCAAACAAACATTTTGTCAATGCTTTACACAAAAAAAATCGGAATTGTTTGAAATTGTTTTCCCTTTTTTTTAAAAAAAATACTGTTCACCCGTGTCTTCTTCAGTGCAATATAGTAGTACAGGTCTCCAGTGTTTGAGTTGCAGCTTCCAGTGGAAGTTTCAGGAGATGCAAATAGTGTGCTCATGGCACATCATTTACTCAAGAATCAAATAATGAAGCATCCACCACCTAGACCTGCTGTGGAGATCCAACGAGCAGCAGCACAAGGTTTGGACGAAACCCAGATTATCATGTGACTACGACTTAATATTAGTGCCACTTTGTACATGCATGCCTTTTTACATTTCTACATGCATGCCTTTTTTTTAGCTTTTTTGAGAAAACTGGAGCAAACTACAACTCCGGCGGCATGGACTGCAGCGTGAGTGTTGTTGGCCTCCGCCCACCCTTTACCGAAAAAGGTTTCCCCTGTTTTGTATTACAAAGCACCAACACTAATACAAAGGATTGCTCCGGCGAAAATCACAACAAGCCCAAAGGAAAGAGAAAGAACAAAGAAGAACCTTCCTGGCGCCGGTGAGTGGAGAGGACCTGTGCGACGAGGACACGCCCTTCAGGGTCATCAACAAGGTGATGTGTGAGGACAGGGTCGTCGTGTTCGCCTTCTCCTCACGCATCGGTGAGTGGCGTAGCCACGGCTCGAGCGAGCTGTCCAACGACTTTGCACTGGAGTCCTTGTTTGGGCGGCGCCACTACGTGCAGGGCTGCTTCTGCTGGGTGTTGGAGTGGATTGCAAAGCTGCTCATGCTCGACGCCGGTGGCAAGGACGAGAGTCGGTTCGCCATTTTGGAGGCAGGGCAGAGCAGCATTGGGAGGATTTGGAGAATTCTCCATATTCGACCTCCCACGCCGATTGCTTGTTTCCAATTTTATGGTGGATTTGATAAGAACATTTTTGCTTTCTTGATAAATAATCAAAAAAGTAATTGTTTTTATACTAAACTTTTATACTTATTTTAAATTAAGTATACCATATTAAAAAAATTGTATTACTTATGCACGTAACATTATTTTCAAATAATAATTATATTATTCATTGTCGTACAATTTGTAATGTATATCATTGAAATTTTTTATTTTCCAAGATTTAAATTGTGTAATGTACCAAACAATCTCGTTCTTATTAAAAATATTTGGAATTACTTTCCAATATTGCATAAACTATATATTGTACACACACACACATGCGTGTGCTCATATATCTTCTAATATTATTGAATAACATGATAGATATTTTTAAATCATATAGACATTAACACATATTTTAATAGTGTTTTCTAGTGTATTCTAGGCAATCATATTCATAGAAACTTTTAGGGCATAGCAAATGTTACTTGCAAGTTGGGTTCGGTAAAATGTTGTTGATTGTACTTTCGCGTATGATTTGATTATATGACATGCTCGTCTCAGTTCACTTGGTTTTACATGGTGCAAATGAGATCTCCTACCCGTTCCTCAAATGTATTGAAGTATAGTTATCGTAAGTTTTATTACGATAGTAAGACATCCATCATAAAGGCAGGCTAGCATACTTAAACTCAACTTTGCTAGTCGGATTGATTTGGCTCTATGTGGTATATATAAACTTTTTGTATGTAATGCGGACTTGTGGTCATGCAAATTGAGACCCTATTTAAGAAAAGCCTAGGGTTCCTCTACCTCCTATCGGTGCCGCCCCCGATTCGTCTCATCTCCTGTGGCCTTAGGGCCTTGGCGGTGTGGCCCTTGCCGGTGGGAGGGTTCTGGCTTTAGATATTCCTTCGAGTTTTGTTTGGATTTGTGTCCTGTTCAGAAAGGCGAGACGACGGCGACTTCCTGAAGATGGAATAAAGTTCTCCCAGCCTAGCCCCCGGCCTGGTGGTGTGTCTAGCATCGTTGGTACGAATCTAGTTGTAATTTTTATTATTTCTAGTGTGCATTATGCTGCGGCGTCTATTTCTCACATTAAGTGAGACGAGAGGTTACTCTCGCGCGATGGTGGGATTCGAACCTTGGTCTACAGGTTGATTGCACTAGCTGCTTGCCATTGGGCTAGAATCACGTTGGTGCCAAACTAGTAGGTCGGACCTACTTAAGTCGAATCGAGCGGGGTTTCAACTATTTCTTGTTCATTTTTCCACATTTTTTGTTTCCTTTTTCTTTTTCTTATTCTCTGATTTTTTTCTCTATTTTAACTCTACATTTTTGTATATGTCCAATTTTTTTAATAAGTGATCAACATTTTTTTGTATACATGTTGAACATTGCTCGAACGCTTATTCAAATTTTAATAATTATTTAGATATTTTAAAATACTTGATCGACTTTTTACAAATTCTCGTTCAACATTTTAAAATTCTTTTTCAACATTTTAGAATACTTCTTCAACATTTTAAATATTTGTTAAACATTTTGAAATACTAGTTCAATATTTTTCAAATACTAGTTCAAATTTTTCAAAATACTCAATCAACATTTTTTAATAATTACTCAACATGTTTCAAAGACTTGCTCACAAAATTTAATAGTTATTCAACATTTTCAAATATTTGTTCAACATTTTTTAAATACTCATTCAACATTTTTTTAATACTTACTCAACATTTTTGAAATACTTTTTCAACATTTTAGAAATACTCGGTAACCATGTTTTTAATACTTACTCAAAAAATGTCAAATACTTGTTAAATTTTTTTAATACTTACTCACCATTTTCAAATACTCATTCAACCCTTTCGAAGTACTTGTTCAATATTATTCAAATACTTGTTCAATATTTTCCAAATACTCGTTCAACAATTTTAAATACTTACTCAACATTTTTCAAATACTTGTTCAAACTGTTTAATACTTATTCAACATTTTCAAATTACTCGTTCAACATTTTTTAATACTTTCTAAAGATTTTTCAAATACTTGTAAAAAAATTAATACTTACTCAACATTTTCAAATACTCATTCAATATTTTTTTAATACTTTCTCTACATTTTTTAATACTTACTCAAGATTTTTTAAATAATTGTTAGAAAAATTAATACTTACTCAACATTTTCAAATAGTAGTTAAACACTTTTGAAATGCTTGTTCAACATTTTTCAAATACTTGTTCAATATTTTTTAAATACTCGTTCAACATTTTTTAGTATTTTCATAAAAAAAATCAAATACTTGTTCAAACTTTTTAATAATTATGCAACATTTTTTAAAACTTACTCAACATTTTTGAAATACTTGTTCAAATTTTTAAGTACTTATTCAACATTTTCAAATATTTTTTCAACATTTATGATACAATTTAAACTTTTTTTTCAAATACATGTTAAATATATTTCAAATACTGGTTCAACATTTTTTTAATACTTACTCAACATTTTTCAAATACTTGTTCAATCTTTTTAATACTTATTCAACATTTTCCGAATACTCGTTCAACAATTTTAAATACTTACTCAACATTTTTCAAATACTTGTTCAAACTGTTTAATACTTATTAAACATTTTCAAATTACTCGTTCAACATTTTTTTAATACTTACTCAAGATTTTTCAAATACTTGTAAAAAAAATTAATACTTGCTCAACATTTTCAAATACTCGTTCAATATTTTTTTAATACTTTCTCTACATTTTTTTAATAATTACTCAAGATTTTTCAAATACTTGTTAAAAAATTAATACTTACTCAACATTTTCAAATAATCGTTCAACACTTTTGAAATACTTTTGAACATTTTTCAAATACTTGTTCAATTATTTTTGAAATACTCGTTCAACATTTTTTTAATATTTTCTTAAAAAATTCAAATACTTGTTCAATCTTTTTAATACTTATTCAACATTTTTAAAATACTAATTCAACATTTTTTAAAACTTACTCAACATTTTTCAAATACTTGCTCAATTTGTTTTAGTACTTATTCAACATTTTCAAATACTTTTTCAAAAATTTGAATACTTATTCAACATTTTGAAGTACTTGTTCAACATTTTCCAAATACTCGTTCAACATTTTTTTAATACTTACTCAACATTTTCAAATACTTGTTTAGGACTTTTCAAATACTTGTTCAACGTTTTTCAAATACTTATTCAACAATTTTCAAATACTCGTTCAATATTTTTCAAATACTCGTTCAACAATTTTCAAATACTTGTTCAACATTTTTTTTAATAGTTAGTCCCTCCGTCCTAGTTTATTGGGCCCGTGAGCAACATAAGGACATCCCTTATTCTAAGGCCCCTCCTCGATTAGCATTAAAAACGTTAACGATGGCCTCTAATGAATAGTACGCTTTTAATTTCGTCCGTCATACTAGCCACTGCATGTCGTTCTTTCCTCCATCAAGGGCCAGGCACCTGAGACTTTTGCCTCGGCCAGCTTGCAGCGAGCGCCCTTATAGGGCAGTTACCAGTCAGCGTTAAATTCATTTTATTTACTGTCTAAACTAGCGCACATAATTAATAGATTGCCTTGGTACCTATATTTTGGTCGAAGGGCCCAATAAACCCGGACAGAGGGAGTACTCAACAATTTTAAAATACTTGTTCAAAATTTTTAATACTTATTCAACATTTTCGAATAATTGTTCAACATTATTGAAATACTTTTTCAACATTTTTTAATACTTATTCAACATTTTTAAAATACTTTTTCAACATTTTTAAATTTTTTATCGAATTTGAGAAAAGTTCATCAAATTTGAAAAAAAGTTCATTCAATTGTGGAAAATTCGTTCAATTTGGAAAAAGTGCATTGATTTTGAAAATACTTCAATAATTTGGAAAAAAAACTCATCAATTTTCAACAAAAGGTTCATTCAATGAGCATTAGGAAAAAACCGAACAAAAGCGTTCCGAATAAAAAAGAAAAACAAAAAGAGAAAAGAAAAAGTAATAGAAAAATAAAAAATGTGTAAGAAAAAAAAGGAGGAAAGAAGTATCTATTGAGCACATAAGTTGTAGTCAGTAGGGTGGTTAGCGCAGCGAGTATCGACCGGGAGGTCCCCGGATTGAATATTGGCGCGCGCGATCTTTTCTGTTTTCCAAACAGAAAAAATAAATAGAGTGCGTCGGCCCGACTAGAATACCTGCCCTGTACCAAATGGCCTATATTCGACGTTGTACTGTCATGATTGAAGATGCAAAATCACTAATTAAGGAGTACTCGTTGCAAAGAATACTCCACCTTCCCAGGTCTTACAAGTGGCGCACATGCACAGCGCCACTTGATCCGTTTATTCAAAACGTTTTATCTCTTAAACTGTGCGTCCAAATCTCGAACCGTTTTCACCATTGGATTTCTCGCATCGAGATCTTCAAAACTAGATCCCATGTTGATAGGTTTTGACGAACTATTTTTTCACGAAAAAAACCGGACAAAAAAACCAAACCGGAAGCACGGTTTTTTTCCCTTTCCGAAAGAGGCACGCCCGTGCCTCTCGCGAAATCACAACTGTACCTCTCGTGGAAGCAAAACCGCGACTCTCGTGTAAGGAAAAAAAACCAGAAAACACGTTTTTTTTGTTTTCTGAGAGGCACGGCCGTGACTCTCGCAAAGCAAAAGCGTGACTCTCGCGAAAGAAAAAAAACAGAAAATGCGTATTTTTTTCCCTTTCCGAGAGGCACGGCTGTGATTCTCGCGAAAGCACAACCGTGCCTCTCGCGGAAGCAAAGCCGTGACTCTCGTGAAAGAAAAAAAAAATAAAAAACGCGTTTTGTTTTTCCCTTTCTGAGGGCACGGCCGTGACTCGTACAACCGTGCCTCTCGCGGAAGCAAAACCGTGACTCTCGCGGAAAAAAACAGAAAACGCGTTTTTTCCGTTTCCGAAAGGCACGGCCGTGGCTCTCGCTAAAGCACAACCGTGTCTTTCGCGGAAGAAAAACCGCAACTTTTGCAAGGAAAAAACACGTTTTTTGGCGCAAAAATATATTTTTTTATCGAAAAGCTAAGGAAGACCGGGGGAAAACCAAAATATCAAAAAACCCCAGAAAAAACCCATTTAAAAAGCCGAAAACGCGTGCGGAAAAATAAAAAAACAAAATCTGAAGGGAGCGTCCAAAGTGCGACACGTGACGAATGGCTGAGAGCGCGCCAAGTGACACTGATCGTTGCGAGGCTCCCGAAGGAGCACTCGTTAACTAGTTACTCTCTTGAAGATGGGATTGGAAGTAATTTGTAGTTGGGCCCTTCGCTTGAGGCTGTCGGCCCTTTTGCCCGGACCAGGCCTGAACTCTGATGCGTGTGTTACTTGGCTGGGTCTGCTCCTAAAAAAAAACTTGGCTGGGGCGATTCCCAGAAGAATTTTTTTTTACGGAAAGCAGTTTTCATGCCTAAGTTATCCGCAAATTAAAGATTGTCACTGGATAAACGCTCATAGAAAAAATCTAATGCCTGAGCGTCGGCTCTGCAAGCTTCGCAAGATGCAGCATGTCTACGGCACATATCATTTACTGAACAATCAAACAACGATGCATCCTGAAACATGGGCAGACAAAAAGGTAGACATTACCAAGTACCTGAAAGAAAACCAAGAGAGAACATGCAGGCAGAGTTGTAGGGTACATATTCAGTTCAGCAGCTGGGAGTCTGGGATGAACTCAGAATACAGGACAGAGTAGAAAAAACAGAGGGCGCCTCAGGCACCATAGTAGAAGCGTTTCATCAGCCTTCGTCGAGGACAGCTTCACGGACACTCGCCAGCTTGAAACTAACGATAGAAGAAGCTAGTGATTTATACAGTCCTCCCTGTAGGTGGAAATCGGCAGCCTTCGTCGAGGAGAGAAGATACGCTCCTAACAAGTCCTTAAATAATGTTTCATGTCCCAAAATTTCAGATTTTTTGGACAATGTTTGATCACATTTTTTCAATATTTTGCTAACTCAGGTGTAGTACACCCGAGAGTAGCCACCACTTTCCGCTTAAAGAAGAGAGCAGAATGTGTGTGTAAGTCCAGATCAAACAACGGTACTAATGCTCCGGTGATAGGGCTGCAACTCCAGTGAGAGTTTCAGTTGACGCATTGTGTTTATGGCACGTCATTTATTCAAGAATCAAACAATGAAACATCCAACAAATGATTGAATCCGGACGAGATCCTTTTTTTCTCGCAAAGTTTTGACAAAACCTGATAATGTATCAGTGCCACCAGTCACCATATATGCGCGGCTGGTGTACAGCTCTACCTCTACGTGGATGCAGTATGAAAAAAGCAATACAGCTTGTACTACTTTAGACGAAGGGCTTTCTCCGCTATTTCTATTAAAAGCAACTAGAGTTTACAATCAAAACACAAACATCCACCAGTTGCGCCCAAAGCTACGCCAGAACAGAGAAGTAGCCGCTGAAAGAAAGACTGAGCTAAGCTATGGTCCTGAAAATAACAGGCAGAACGTCGAGAGCAGAAACTGGAGTTTGAAAGTACAAGCATCAGCGCTAAGCCAACGGCCAAATATGCCTTGATGCAGCCGAGGGAGAAGCAATCTACAGCAGAAATCTGATTCATCAACCTAATAAGTTCATCCTTCACCAGCCGCAATACGACTGAAATTGAAATGGAGTTACAAATTCAACGCAAACAACGAAATTGGCAAAAGAGATGAGATTACATGCTTCATAAGCCACAATAAGACTGAAATCGAAATGGAGTTACAAATGCAACACAACAGCAAAAACGGAATTACACATTACTTGATTTGAGGAGGAGAACGGCTTTGCAGATTGTTGGCATGCTCTGTTAGTCAGCAGCTTTCGGTGATCTCATCCTTCCAGCCATTCTCCACATCCAGCTCGGCATCCCTAGCAGCACTAGCCCCAACACTCCCATCATCTACTTCCACCGGCTTTGCTATCTTGTGCATGGCAGCGGCATATTGATTGAGGAGCAGGATGTGGGTCAGAAACTCGCCGCCATTGCTCAGCTGCCTGGCATGGAAATCCCCAGTTGCATTGCTTGCTGCGTAGCACAACGTCTCCTTCCACACTGTTTCAATTATCGCCATCTTATCTATGAGCTCCAACTCCATCTTGAGCATTGTGTGAGCAAGGGTGCATGCTTTCACCAGCACAGCTTCGCCCGGGTAATTGTCCCAACTTGGATGCATCCAGTCAGCATATAGTTTCTTTATCTCCTCAGAACGCCAGCCCGTTTCTTTGTACTCCATAATTGTTTTGTGCCTTATCACATCCTTGTTTGGCACATCCTTAGCTTTGCTTTCTTGAAACCAATCCATATAATATTCTTCGACAGCATATGGGTAAGAATTGCAGGTTTGGTCAAACAGGTTACGGGCAGCTGCTTTGATGGGCAGAATGTCAGGGTGCTCGACGAGGAGGTACATCATGTAATCTGAGAGAGTATTGACTGCTTCACCCATTTCCTTGTCTGTGTCCTTGTCGGCCAGCTCCAGTTTGACAGCAGGGTGATTGAGAAAGGTGTCTGTGGCTATATGCCAGATAAGCATGCTCTTCTGAAATCCAAAACTCATGCTCCAATCGAGCTTTTCGCCGATCTGGTTGAAGCCTGTGAACCTGCGAGCCCGAATCCCACTCGGGAGACGCACTTCTTCAATTTGTACCATACGACTCTTCTCACCTTTGAGAAAGTCCCACACAAACTGCTTCAGGGCAGGCGAAAGCTTGGCATGTTTGGTGCAGCGAGCCTTGTTCCACAAGTCCTTGGCCCCAATCCATCTGGCTATTGTTCCCTTTAGGCCCTTCTCTCTTCTGTGAAGACAGAAGGATATCAAGTAAAATTGCCCGACTGATTTGGACCACCTTCCTGTTAGGAATGAGCAACTAGTATTTCCTGAGGGCCAAAGGCCATTACATATACATGTGTATGAAAGTGCAGAAAAGTCCCTTATACAATGGGGATGTACACAATGAACTATACACATCTAACACCCCCCCCCCTCAAACCCATGGTGGATCAACAACACTGAGTTTGGAGAGGAAAAACCCATGCTGCGCTCGAGTCTGTGCCTTGGTGAAGAAGTCAGCCAACTGTAACTCAGAGGGCACATAGTGAAGAACAAGAGTCTGATCCTGCACAACAGCACGCACAAAGTGGGCATCCACGCCGATGTGCTTGGTGAGCTCATGCTTCACCGGGTCACGCGCAATACTGATAGCACCGGTACTGTCGGACAGTAGAGGAGTTGAGGTAGTAGCAGACACATCAAAGTCCTCAAGTAACCACCATAACCAGATCACCTCAGCCGTCAACATAGCCATGGCTCGTAACTCAACCTCTGTACTCGAGCGAGAAACTGCAGTCTGCTTCTTTGTCTTCCAGGCAATAAGAAAGCCACCAAGAAAGACACAATAAGCAGACAGCGAGCGTCGATCCGAGGGATCACTAGCCCAGGTAGCATCAGAGTAGGCCTGGAGCTCAAGAGAGCTGGAGCGGGGAAAGAAAAGGCGTTGAGAGATCGTGCCATGAAGATATCGTAGAACACGGAGGAGATGACTATAGTGGACAGAGGTGGGGGCTGAAACAAACTGACTCAGGATGTGGACAGGATAGGAGATGTCAGGACGCGTAACAGCAAGATAGACAAGACTGCCAACAAGATGACGATAGCGAGTGGGATTAGGAAGAGGGTCACCATCGGTGGCACGAAGCTGAACGTTGAGCTCCATGGGAGTCACAACCGTACGCTCATCACCGAGAGCAGGGCGAGCAAGAAGATCCTGAATATATTTTTCTTGGGAGATGTAGAAGCCATCAGAGGTCGAGGAGATCTCAATCCCAAGAAAGTAGCAAAGTGGACCAAGATCAGTCATAAGAAACTGGTCGCGAAGGCGAGCCTTAACAAAGGCAATGTAATCAGTGTCATCACCAGTGATGATCATGTCATCAACATAGAGAAGGAGAAGAGTCCGACCACGAGGAGACGTGTGAAGTGCGGGATCATGGTCACTGGGCAAGAAACCAGCGGCAGTCACCACAGATGCGAAGCGCTCAAACCAGGCACGAGGGGCCTGTTTGAGACCATATAGGGAGCGGCGAAGTCTACAGACCATACCATCAGGAGCATAGTATCCCTGTGGTGGCTGCATATAAACCTCCTCACGCAACTCGCCATTGAGAAAAGCGTTATGAACATCAAGTTGAGAGATAGACCACTGACGGACAGAAGCCACAGCAAGAAGAGCGCGGATAGTGGTCATGTGAGCCACATGAGCGAATGTCTCATCATAATCACGCCCCTGCTCCTGCTGAAAGCCACGGGCCACTAGACGAGCTTTGTAGCGCTCAAGAGAACCATCGGAGCGAGTCTTAACCTTGTAGACCTACTTGCAGGTGATGGGACGGACATCGGAAGCAAGCTCTTCGTCCATCGCAAGTTGCCATTCAGGCTGAGTCATGGCAGTTTGGTAGGAAGTGGGCTCAGCAATAGAAGAGAGACCATACCGATTAGGGGAGTAGCGATCAGGCGGGGGGCGAGGCCAAGCACAAAGGTTGTGAACCGGGGGAGGCGTGAGAGGAGGTGCACTAGGGGTGGAAGGCTCGTCAGAGGAGACATCCTCAGTACGAGATCAGCGAGTATAGTGGAGAGGGAATGGTGAGAGAGGGCGACGGACTGGAGATGATGGTGGAGAGGTGGAGGAGGAGGATGGAGTAGACGGTGTCGGTGGAGAATGAGAAGGAATGAGAGGTGCCGGAGGAAGAGGTGACACATGAGGCACATAGCCGGGTGTGTCAGGAAGGAGCAGGAAAGAAATGTCACCCACAAAGAAACTCGAGGAAGGAGAACGTGGGTAGTAAGAACGAGACTCGTCAAATGTCACATCACGCGAGATGCGCAAGCGATGACCCACAGGATCCCAACATCGATAGCCCTTGTGCTCATCACTGTAGCCAAGAAAGACACACTCAACCGACTGAGCAGTCAGTTTGGTGCGTTCTCGGGGGGCAAGAAGGACGTAACACACACATCCAAACATCCGAAGAGCGGAATAGTCAGGGGAACGTCCAGTGAGACACTCCATAGGGATACCACCCTGCAAAGCAGTCGAGGGCTGAATGTTGATGAGATAAGTGGATGCAGAAACAGCCTCAGCCCAAAAGTGAGGCGGACGGGAAGCGGCAATCATCAACGCATGAGCCGTTTCGAGTAGATGACGATGCTTACGTTCGGCAACGCCGTTCTGAGCATGAGCACCAGGACATGAGAACTGGGCAAGGGTACTCTGTTTCGCAAGAAAACCACGCAACAACTGAGAGATAAACTCACCAACGGAGTTCGCACGAAAAGTACGAATGGGCGTGGAAAACTGGGTGCGAATCATGGCAGCAAAACGTTTGTATATAGAGAGAACCTCGCTACGAGACTTCATGAAGTAGAGCCAGGTGTAGAGAGAGAAATCATCAATAAACAGGATATAATAGCGATGACCACCTTTCGAATCAAAGGGGGCAGGACCCCAAACATCAGAATGAACTAAGTCAAAAGGACGTTGAGATACGACTCACTGGTAGGATAAGGCAACTGAGTCTGTTTGCCAAGTCTGTAACCATTACAATGTAAAGAAACATCTCCAGATACAGACCCCAAGAGGCCCTGACGAACTAAGGAAGACAAGCAAGAGCCATAGATGTGACCAAGGCGATGATGCCACTGCTGGAAGGATGCAGACGAAGAGGCAGCAAGAGCATGGGAGCTAGCAAGAGTGGTGGCAGCGGAAGGAACACGAAGCCAGTCAACCTTCCAAAGGCCCTCTGACTCACGGCGCCGGGGGCCAGCACCAACCAAAGCCTTGGTGCGTCGATCCTGAATGGAGAAAGAGTTAGTATCAAGGATGACACGACAACCAGAATCAGTAAGTTGGGCAGCGGAAAACAGATTCATGGTAAGACGAGGAACATGCGAGACACTAGGAACAGAAAAAGAGGGAGTGGAAAGAAGGCCACGACTAGCAACAGAAAGAGGGGTGCCATCGACGGTAAGAACATTAACAGGTGAATCAAGAGGTCGGAGAGAAGACAACACAGAAGAATCAGAAAACATGTGGAAGGAGGCTCCAGAATCCAAAACCCACGAAGATGTACCTGACTGTGTAGATGCCTGTGGTGGTGGAGAAGTGGCTGCAGTCACAGCAGCAGCTGAACCAGTCGATGAAGAGCCTGAGGAAGCCAGGAGGCGTTTGAGCCTCACAATGTCCTGGTCAGTGAGTGACGGAGTCGAGGAAGATCCAGGAGTCCCACTGGAAGAGGAACGCCGCTGGTCGCGCTTCTTCTCACGGCAATCAGACTCTGGGTGACCGGGCCGAGAGCAGTAGCCACAGAAGGTGTCACGGCGCGACCGGCCCCTCTCAGTATAAGGAGGGCGAACTACCACCCCCCCTGAAGGTGTGGGCAGGAGCGGTGGAGTTGGACGAGCAGACGACATAGGAGCTCGAACAGCCAACACAGAAGAAACCGCAAGTAACCCAGCAGAGCGAAGGCGTGTCTCCTCAGCGCGAAGTTCAGCAAGTACCTCGGAGATAGGAACACAACCACGAGAAAGCAAGTGAGCACGTCGGGGCTCAAACTCAGAGCGGAGACGAGATAAGAACTCATGGACCCGCTGAAACTCCAAATCAGATCACGTAGTCTGACAACAGTGACAAGCTCCACAAACAACTGTCCGAAGGGAGTCTAGCTAGCGCCAGATGGCAGAGCACTGGGAATAGAAATCATCCACAGAAGAGTCGCCCTGCTGAAGTGCGTGCTCCTGACGCACCACAGATAGGTAGAGAGCATCACCAGAGGGCTGATAGCGCTGACAAAGATAAGACCACATTGCGGCAACTGTGCTAAGACCCATGAACTCTGAAGCAAACGGAGGGAGGACACTCGTAGTGAGAACAGCAGCAACACGGGTATCACCATTGCACCACTGAGTGTAAGCAGACAGATCATCCTGGTAGACAGAAAGAGCATCAGAATAGGCGGATACCTGCTGATCATAGGCATCAACCACAGCATCATCAACCTGAGCATAAGACGATAACCTGCAGACTGAAGCTGGCAACAACAACTACTTGGATCTCCCACTCATTCCACAGTTCCATCCACGATGGCATCAGTGCCCCAGCTTCACCCATCCTGCAAGCAAGAAATTAATATAAATATGGACTATGCTAATGTCCGATCGATCGAAATATATCAACACATCCGAGCGCCTCCATGTCAAGCCCCCTCTCCCTCTTAAATGCATGCATGAATGCATGGGAAGAAAACAAAAATAATGATGTCATCAAAGATTCTCCCAATGCGAAAAATTAAAATGTTTTGTAGCTCAAACCGTTGGTCCAATTAAAAACCTGTTTTCATGTGAAAGATTCATCGTGATGAGATCTTCGAAACTAGATCACATGTTGATATTTTTGACAACTTTTTTGGGGGTCAAAAGTTACCTGGCCCAGGCTAAGTAAGTTATCACGTCTGTGATGTGATACATAACTTATCATCTTGTTTATATAGAAATTAACGGGGCTTATGGCCTGACAACTTTATCGAAGCGTCACCACCTATACCAAATAAGCTAGTGACTGTTACTCGAATCGCGGCCCGAGGCAACTCTCCAATTGTCACGTCTCATCAAGGCAGATATCGTGCTTCGTATTTCAGGGGATACCATCAAAGATTTGTTTCACCCCATGTGCCTATAACGGCACCAAGGATTGAGACGTGGCGATTAATCCGGCACAGTAAATGGGACCTTTGGTCTCTTACTGACCTATAATGGCAAAGGGCAGCACCCCTACTTCCCCACGCTTCCATCTCTTCGTCATTGCGCATAGCCTCCAGAGCTCCAGCGCCCCAGATCCATTCTCAAAACTTTCACAATCCCCGACCAGTGCTCGCAGCTCCACTTCCGCGATGGCTGACGTCAACTTGAAGGGTCAGTGGGCGGCCTCCAACGTCACAGAGGGCACCAAAGAGTTGCGGACGGCGGGGTACATCCCCGCCGCCGCCTGCCGCCCCAGAGCCCAACCATCGCATCCCTACTCCCAAGCCAGCGGAGAGGGTAATCTTTGTTCCCACCTCGTCCGAGGTCTTGGGTTCCCCCTGCACCCCTTTGTGCGGTGGAGGGGGTTGGTTCTCTTCTACTATGGGCTAGATTTCCATCATCTAGCCCCAAACCCCATCCTCCACCTCGCGATGTTCATTACCGTCTGCGAGGCTTTTCTTCGTGTGGACCCGCACTTCGGCCTATGGCTGAAGACATTCGGCATAGAGCTGAAGAGCAGCGGCGCCCAATTAGCCGAATGCGGCGGAGCCATGATCAGCAAACCCAGAATGTGGCCTGGTTGGAAGGCACCTTCGTGGGGACAATCAAGGAGTGGCAGTGGGAGTGGTTTTATATCACCGAGCCGCTAGCCGAAGGCCAGACAGGCATCCCGGCTTTCTCAGGTGGTCCTCCGAGGAGGCTCATCTCATGGATGAGAAAGGGCCTGGACTGGGGTAACCCGAAGGGGTACCAGTGCTGTAGAAGAAGATCAACTCCATGAAGGACAAGGGGATCAAGCTGGTGGACGTGCTTGACGTCATGCTCTAGCGTCGTATTCTTCCTCTTCAGCTCCGGGCGAGCTCGATGTGGCTCTACTCCTCCGAGGACGTGCCAACAGTGCGACACTTTTTCCGCACCAACCTGGCGGGAATGTGGACGACACTCTTCAAGCCGTCCAGGAACAAGTTCCCTGAAGAAGGGGAGGACTGCGGCCTCAAGGCAAAGCATGGCACCCATGAGGTAAGAGCAGTCTTGTGATTTATGCTTGTCCTTTCTTCTCAAGCTCCTCTATCGAAATAACAAGGCCCGCCTCCCCTCCCCCCACCCCAAGAAATTGCTCCCCCGGGCACTGAAGATAAAGTGCCTGGTGCCACTGCCTGAGGAGGCCTG
The DNA here is from genome assembly GCF_018294505.1 of Triticum aestivum. Taxonomy (NCBI): domain Eukaryota; kingdom Viridiplantae; phylum Streptophyta; class Magnoliopsida; order Poales; family Poaceae; genus Triticum; species Triticum aestivum. Next base: position 720,127,238 of record NC_057813.1, read on the forward strand.
GTCTCCTCAACTCGAGGCACTCCTAACCGAGAAAACATATGTAGTCATGGCCAAGGAGAAGAAATAGCCGAAGCAGAAGTTTGGTCAGCGTATCCGAGATCCCTTGGATGCCA
>NC_057813.1:720127618-720133965 GCF_018294505.1 Triticum aestivum
GGATGCCGAGGAGGATGACCCCCCAGGTCCACAGGAGGCTGCGAAAGGCCTCTTCCGGCCCGCCCAGCCAACGGTCCATTCCGGCCAAGGTCACGCTCTCCAGGACGAAGCAGTAACCGAGGAGGTATTTTTAACCGAATATACTTAATCCATTTTTACGTTCATATCTTCTGACACGCGATACATCGTTTGTTTTCACAGCCCGATGCATGCCTTCATTGGTGAAAGCACTTCATAAAATGAGCTCCCCCATCTAAGATGGTGGAGAGTGGGACTGTCGAACACATCCCTACCTCCCCGACCCATGACAAGCTAGGGGAGGCCTCATCACACCAGGCCCCATCTGTTACCCACACGGGGGGCGGCATCCGTGCTACTACGGCCGAGGTTCAAACCTCGGTTGCCGAGGGCCAAGGGGAGGGAATCCCCTTGGTTAAAGAAGGAGAAGACTCGGACGTCCGAGTCCTCGGCCCCGGCTACCCCGGAGCCATCACTTCGGTCGGAGACCTCCATCCCTACCTCTAGGGGGGAGGAGCCGAAGTGAGTCCACCCACCCCTCCTGCTTAAGGGCAGGTCTCGATGGGGTGGCTTGAGGAGATGGAGGTGGCTTTGACGAACTCCGCCATTGTCGAAGAGCACTGTGCCCTACTCGGCGCAGCGCTGAACGGCTTTCGGTCCGCAGAGACCAAGATCCGAGAGGCCTTCAAAGGCCTTTTCAAAGGTTTCGATGTTGTAATACTCCTCTACTGTTAGCTTGCATAGTTATAAGGCTGATTGTCAATGCCAGATATGCCCAGTATCCTTTGACAAATAAGTGCAGAAAAATGGCTTTTTGTCCGAAGACTGTTGAAAAAACCAACTGCAAATGTTCACGTAGAAGTGTAATGAACAGTACGCAGAATCCCCTGAGCCCCAAGTCAGTTAGAGAACTGATTTAGGGTTGTCGTTATACTAGATTAAGGTCATATAAAAAGCGAATATGCAGTATCCCCCGAGACTCTGGTCGGATGAGTTAAGCTGACCAGAGGATCGAAATCGGTATCGGAGACAATTAACAACCGACTTTGCAGGCTTCGGCTTCGGCTCCGACCTCCAACTCCGAAGAGTTGGCGGAGCTAAACCACAAACTGGAGCGGTCCGATAAGGACATAGTACTGCTCAAAGAGCAGATGTACCGGCCCAATGTAAGCATAAAGCTAGTTCTGAGCTGAATATACGTTGCAGCGATAACATGAACTGTTGAAACACTGATGTGTTTAATTGCTTTTCCAGCTACCACAACGGAGCCTGAGGCCCTCCGAGCTGAGCCTAAAAAAGCTCAGCAAGAAGCCGAGCATCAGAAGGCTGGGGCGAAGAAGGTCAGCGAAGAGCTGGCCGAGGAGAAGGAAGCCCGAGGAGAATGAATTTGACGCATATGTGCATAATGCTGATCTTGAGGACTTCATGCAAGATAAGTGTCCTCAATACTACCAATTGACTGATTCATTCGTGAGAAGGTTTAAATTTACATCTTCGTGTAATTCTCAGAATGTCCTGTTTGATATTTATGATCAATCTTATACCATGGACCTAGAAGATTTTACTACTGCTTGTAAACTCCCGCAGTGGGGCAATGTTATTGAACCCCGCAAATCTGAATATAAAGACTTTCTTGCTAGTATTACTGTGGGAGAATCTAGAGATATAGCACAAGCTACCATAGGGAGCATTCATTTTTCTGCTATACATTATTTTTCTCTCTTCATTGGTAGATGCATTAATGGTAAAGAGGAAGCATGCCACATGTGTGTCCCTGATCTTTGTGTTCTTAAGAGTTATGTATTAGGTAATAAAGATTACAACTTGGGGGCGATTGTCGCATGTAGGTTGCATAATAATGGTATATCTGGAGATTTATTTGAAGGGATTTATGCGACCCGTGTCGCTAATTATCTTGGAATATCTCCACGTGAGGGTGACATGGAATTTCCTCCCGCTTATTTAGATTATGAAGCTATGGTCAGTCATCGTTTTCTTGTGAGGAATGAACAATTCCTCCAGTATCGACTAATCTTTGACAGACGTCACATTGTCAATGTTACTCTCCCTGCTCCTTCCCTTTTTGATTACCATGCAAAAAGAAGATATATTGTAACCAGGGAGGAGGCAACCGAACACGAGAAGAGAGCGGAGGCAGTTCGCCAACATGCCGCAACTCAGGAGGCATTGGCTGCTGCATCTCAGTACGACCCCAGTTATTACTTTGGATATCAGTCAGGCTTCCCATGGCAATAGACCAACTTAGGCCAAAAGCCTAAGCTTGGGGGAGTACGTATTTCTTACCGACATTACATTTATGTTCACACACTTATTCTAGTTGTCGGTGCTCATACTTTTTCGCTGTACTATCCATGCTAGTTTAAATTCTTTTTCTAATTTCCTTCTTGTGTGCTTGATAAATCTTAAAAACAAAAAAAAATAGTTTAGTTTCCATGCTTGTACTAGTAATTAAATGAAAATCCAAAAAGATTTCTCGTTCTTCTTTTGCTTGTTGGGAGCTTTCCCATTTAAATAGTTTTATTTCTTTTCTTTCCTTTGGGGGTCGAGAGGAGAAGACCATAATGAAATTGCTTAGTGGCTCTTATATGCATGATTGTTGATTTAACCAAGAGCCCATATTACCTTGTCTTCTCCCTTGAATTGAGTGTGATTCCAGCTTAGTCCAATGCACGTGCACTATTATTATACACACCATTCGGCCGTGCCAGTGAAAGGCAATAATGACGATATATGATGGACTCATTGAGATGAGAGAAGCTGGTATGAACTCGACCTCTCTTGTTTTTATAAATATGATGAGTCCATCGTTCCTGATTCAGCCTATTATGAATATACATGTTTGCAATGACAATTAGAGATTATAGTTGCTTATGCCATGCTTAATTAGCTAGGAGCTTATAATGGTTTATCTTGTGTGCCAACATGCTATTAAAATGGTTGTGATGTGGTATGATAGGGTGGTATCCTCCTTTGAATGATTCGAGTGACTTGACTTTGGCACATGTTCACGCATGTAGTTGAAAACAAATCAACATAGCCTTCACGATATTTATGTTCATGGTGGATTATATCCTACTCATGCTTACACTCAGTGTTGATTAATTTTAATGCATGTTCATGACTGTTGTCGCTTTCTCAGTTGGTCGCTTCCCAGTCTTTTGCTAGCCTACACCTGTACTAAGCGGGAATACTGCTTGTGCATCCAAACTCTATAAACCCCAAAGTTATTCCATATGAGTCCATCATATACCTTCCTATATGCGGTATTTACCTGCCGTTCCAAATAAATTTGTATGTGCCAAACTCCAAACCTTCAAATGAAATTCTGTTTTGTATGCTCGAGCAACTCATGTATCAACTAGGGATGTCTGTATCTTCTATGCTAGGTGGGTTATTCTCAAGGGGAGTGGACTCCGCTCCTCATTCACGAGAAAATGGCTGGTAACCGGGATGCCCAGTCCCATGATAAAAAAGATCAAAGCAAATCGAAATAATTAAACAAAACTCCCCTAGGGCTATTGCTAGTTGGAGGCACTCGTTGTTTTGAGCAAGCCATGGATTGATGCTTGTTGGTGGTGAGGGAGTATAAACTTTATCATTCTATTTGGGAACTGCCTATAATGTATGTAGCATGGAAGATATCGAGATCTCATAGTTGTTGCGTTGACATTGAAAGTATACCGCTCAAAATGTTATTCATCTCTATTTTAAAATCGAGCTCTGGCACCTCTACAAATCCCAGCTTCCCTCTACAAAGGGCCTATCTATTTACTTTTATGTTGAGTCATCACCTTTTTATTAAAAAGAACCCGCTGGAGAGCACACTGTCATTTGCATTCATTACGATTAGTTTATATTGGGTATGACTTGAGTGGATCTCTTTTATCATGAATTACAATGTTTAGTCAGTCCTTGATCTTTAAAGGTGCTCTGCATTTATGTTTTGCGGTCTCAGAAAGGGCTAGCGAGATACCATCTTGTTATATCATATTATGATTGTTTTGAGAAAGTGTTGTCATCCGAGATTTATTATTATTACTCGCTATTTGATTATGCCATTGATATGAGTAAACATGAGACCTAAGTGTTATTGTGAATATGGTTAGTTCATAATCTTTGCTGGGCTTTACATATTTACAACAACAAGAGCAAACAGAGTTCATAAAAGTTTTTCTTTATCACTTTCAGTTTGTCAACTGAATTTCTTGAGGACAAGCAAAGGTTTAAGCTTGGGGGAGTTGATACGTATCCAACGTATCTACTTTTCCAAACACTTTTGCCCTTGTTTTGGACTCTAACTTGCATGATTTGAATGAAACTAACCCGGACTGACGATGTTTTCAGCAGAACTGCAATGGCTTTATTTATTATGCAGAAAACAAAAGTTCTCAGAATGACCTGAAAATCCACGGATATAACTTTTGGAAAAGATAAAAATACTGGCGAAAGAATCAAGGCCAGGGGGCCCACACCCTGTCCACGAGGGTGGGAGGCGCGCCCCTTCCCCTGGGCGCGCCCCCCTGTCTTGTGGGCCCCCTGGAGCTCCACCGACCTCAACTCCAACTCTATATATTCTGTTTCGTGGAGAAAAAAATCAGAGAGAATGTTTCATCGCGTTTTACGATACGGAGCCGCTGCCAAGCCCTAATCTCTCTCGGGAAGGCTGCTCTGGACTCCGTTCGGGGCTCCGGAGAGGGGGATTCGTCGTCGTCATCATCATCAACCATCCTACATCACCAATTTCATGATGCTCACTGATACGTCTCCAACGTATCTATAATTTTTGATTGTTCCATGCTATTATATTACCCCTTTTGGATGTTTATGGGCTTTATTTTACACATTTTTATCATTTTTGGGACTAACCTACTAACCAGAGGCCCAGCCCATATTGCTAGTTTTTTTTGCCTATTTCAGTATTTCGAAGAAAAGGAATATCAAATGGAGTCCAAACGGAATGAAACCTTCGGGAGCGTTATTTTTGGAACAAATCTGATCCGGAGAGCCTGGAGTGCATGTCAAGAAAGCTCCGAGGGCCCCACGAGATAGGAGGGTGCGCCCCCCTGTAGGGCGTGCCCCCTGTCTCGTGGGCCCCTCGGGCGGCCACCGACGTACTTCTTCCTCCTATATATACCTACGTACCCCGAAAACATCCAGGAGCACCACGAAACACAATTTCCACCGCCGTAACCTTCTGTATCCGCGAGATCCCATCTTGGAGCCCTTGTCGGCACTCTGCCGGAGGGGGAAGCAACCACGGAGGGCCTCTACATCAACACCCTTGCCCCTCCGATGAGTTGTGAGTAGTTTACCACAGACCTACGGGTCCATAGTTATTAGCTAGATGGCTTCTTCTCTCTTTTTGGATCTCAATACAATGTTCTCCCCTTCTCTTGTGGAGATCTATTCGATGTAAACTCTTTTTGCAGTGTGTTTGTCGAGATCTGATGAATTGTGGGTTTATGATCAAGTTTATCTATGAATAATATTTGAATCTTCTCTGAATTCTTTTATGTATGATTGAGTTATCTTTGCAAGTCTCTTCAAATTATCAGTTTGGTTTGGCCTACTAGATTGTTCTTTCTTGCCATGGGAGAAGTGCTTAGCTTTGGGTTCAATCTTGCGGTGTTCTTACCCAGTGACAGAAAGGGTTGCAAGACACGTATTGTATTGTTGCCATCGAGGATAACAAGATGGGGTTTATATCATATTGCATGTGTTTATCCCTCTACATCATGTCATCTTGCTTAATGCGTTGCTCTGTTCTTATGAACTTATTTGTAACACCCCCAGTGTCATGCTACAGTAATCCCCTGTTAATGGTGCCGTGTCATCATGTTACTGTTGCTAATCTTCACTTGATCCAAATCACAATTCAAATTCGAATCCAATTTAAAGACAAAAATTCATATTTGTCAGACATGAAATCTAAAATGTTCATCATGTGGCAATTATTCTTTTGTTAATATTGGCAGTGAACTAACTTTTTTTCCAAAGTGTCTAAGTGCCCTAAACTAGTTAAAACAGTGGCTAAAGCTTTTAAATTAAATGCTTTTTAAGTTAAAAAATGCTAAGCTAATGTATTATAATGTTAAGCTTAATGTGGCAGTAGCCTAAGTTACTATTATGCTAAGTCTAAGTTTTATAAATTATAAAACTGTTTTGCCTTTTGAAAATAAAAGAAAGCAGAGAAGTTTTAAAAGAAAGCCAGAAACAAAAAAATATGTGAAAAGGCCCACTGCCCCTGGGCCTAGACCCCCCCCCCCCCGGCCCCGCTAAGCCTCGGGCCATGCAGGCCGGCCCATCCC